>NC_088295.1:16546598-16757625 GCF_032854445.1 Liolophura sinensis
CACGACGGTGGTCAGATTTATTGGTGAATGAAACCGAGCAGAGCACGGACAGAACCCATGAACTTATTAGTCTGAAGGACGAGTTGGCTGCGTCCATAGAGAATGCGTGACCTGAGAGAACTTTTGTCCTCATTGGTTAGGGTGACGAACCGACAGCGTCCATAGAAAACTCCTGACGTCATTGGTCAGGAGGACCGATCGGCTACTGCTGTCGAGAATATTTGACCTCATCGGTCAGGGTGGCGGACAGACTGCGACCATAGAGAACTCCTGATCTCATTGGTCAGGAGGACGGACCGACTACGACCATAGAGAACTCCTGATCTCTTTGGTCAGTCGGACGAACCGACTACGACCATAGAGACTGATCGGCTGCGGCCATAGAGAACCCATGATTGGTAAGAGGGGCCGATCGGCTGAAGATATAGCCAAGCCAATATTCCAGTTTACCTTTCATTTAAAATTTAGACATTGCTCGGGATGGCTGTTGAAAAGTTCTGTTCTTACGTAGTGTTTACTTACATGTCTAACGATCTTGTGTCGCGTGGATGTCACTCACAAATTAGCAGTTTGATATTTGCTTATGTCTATATATACACACTATGTTTTAATATCCTGCATCTTTGGAAACCGGTGTCTCGTATAATATTAACCATAATTGTTTTTGTTCTATGTCTGTGGGGACGATATACAGTGGTTATAGACATGAATGAAGTTTGCATACAATTTGGAAGTGTTGTGCGACTGTTCTGATTTGGTGTATACAAAATATGATATGATATTTTCTACTTTGATAGAGTTAACAAAAATCACTCTACTATCCTCCTTAGGGTCCCTGCGGTGCTTCCACATTTAGGAAATCCTTTGAGGACGATTTCACAGAAGTGGAGCCCGGGCCGTTGACGGTCAGGTGGGAAGATACAGAACAGCAATCGGGTAAATGTAGCCCTTCTTCACAAGAGAACCAAACAAGTACTGGCTGATAGTGTGTAGTGCATGTATAACTGTTATCACGCTTTATGTAATAGTCATTGTCTAAATTATCTATTCAATGTATTGACAGTGAAAGTCAAGGAGTGATTTTAGTTGCATTGATGTTTGCAGACCGTACTTCAAAACAAACATGTTCGCTTGTTAGCAAAACATCTTCCTCGATGCCATGTGGGCTGTTGTGCATGAAAACTCAAGTGAATGTATGTAGTTACATGTTCTTGTCACTGACAGGAAGCCCCAGTCGGATCGCCCTAGGGAGATGGGGGGAGGATGGAGTCTGCGTTCTTCTCGATTTTATCCCCCACCGTGATGTGCCGCTGACAAACCCTAGGTGTCAGGTAAGTTCAGTAATGTGACCTTGACAAATCGTAGATGTCAGGTGAACTCATTAATGTGACCCTTAAAAACGGCATGTGTCAGGTGAGATTAGCAATGTGACTCTGACAAAACCCAGGCATTAGGTAAACTTAATCATCTAACTCTGACAAACCCCAGATTTTGTTGCTAAATAGTTCTGTTCTCAACTGCTATGCCGAAAATTTCTTGGTATGGTCTTATAATGTGGCATTTCATTCCATTCTTGACAAATCTAGGTGATGAATTTCCTCATGTTTTATCACTAAAAATGATCAGTGCCTATTCGTTAATTTATGATCTGTATTTGCAGCGTGACGAATACCCATTGGGGTCTTGCCAATCAACTGGCACTCTGGTGACCGTTCAGATCCCTAATATTAGGTGCGACCGCTGCTTTCTCCAGCTGATGTCCGTGAGAGTTCCAAGAGGCAGGTGGAGTACATTGTATTATAGCTAAAAATGCTGACAAATGCTGCGCTCAATTTTCAGTGTATAATTACGGAATGTGTCAGTTGACCTACATGTACGTTGACAACTTACCGTTTTTTCTGACATGTACATGGCAGCCATCATTCTTTGTATGAGCAATAAGAATGAACGAAGCACTGTTTTAATCTCAAGTGTAAAACAGTACTTTTTCATTGTTGAGTGTGCAAAGTAGGATGGTTACTGCATGTCTCAAAGAATGGTATTTGTTGCATACATGTCTGTGATGATGTAAACTGACAATGTAGATCAGTTAACATGTCCCTGCCTGCTGTAATAATACAGTGGAATTTGTTGGTGGGCCATTTGTTAGCATTTTTGCTGTAAATTTTAAATCGTCGGGTGCAGACTGTAATCAACAGAACGTTCTTCAAGGAACTGCTCACATTATCAATCTGCTATATCGCCATATTGTATTCTGTTATAATTGATTTCTTGTATTACCATTTCACTTATACTTTGGGGATGAGGCATCGGGAGAAAACTTAAGAAAAACAGCATCACACTCACACACCTGGCGTGTCCATGAATAAAATTTCCGAACTTGAGCTTGATTCGAACGCCTATCCTTTCTGACGCAGGTCACCATATGAAGATCAGCTCTGTCTCGGAACACAGAGCGTTGTTAACTGACAGCGCTAATGTGATTGACTGAGTCATAGTGTATTTCTTACTTCTTTTTGAAAGTTAAGCTCAGGGATTAATGAATATTCAAATAATTATGTGTAAAGTTGTATAACGATCAGTGATGCCCCCACTGTCATCGTGAACCCATCTGCGAAAAGACATTTGTTATTATGGGGAACGAAATCAGGTTAGGCTGTTACAATGTTTCAGAGGCCTGGACAGCTGAGGCTCAATTCCAGTCGCAAACATGTGGAAAAGTTCGTTAGATTCTTGTTAGAAGTTGGTGGTTTACCAACACTTAAAACTGACGTTCGTCTTCGTACAACATTTTTCAGTGTGACATGAAACATCAATCAGATGACTATATAAATACATTGTCTTTATAGTAACTAACAATTTGTTTCTCACTGTTCCTATTCAATGTTACCAGACAGCACAGTTTACAGTCATAAAGATTACTCTAATGAAGAAAAGTCATATTTTGAGACTGCTGTCTATTTTGTACGTGTGATAAACTTTTCAGGATTATCATTTCTCTTAGTATTTCGTCTTCTCTCTATGTTACATATGCTCACCCTGTATTTCACGTTTGTCTGTCATTTATTGTGTTTCCTTAACGCGTTTTGTTTTTTGTGTTTTATGGGTCCTTTTATATCCTTCCTCATCGTACTTTTCTCACCACCATTGTGTTTTTGTATACAGGCAGAGGTTGTGCAGCAGGGGACCAGGTCGGAGGCTGCAATACATTTTACTCCTGTGCTAGTATTAGGATCATGTAAGTTATTATTGTTTCTACAAAAAATTTATCTTTGATTCTTGGATTCTGGATGAAAAAGATAATTTTCTGATAGCCCAAGTAACCATTAATGACACGACAACAGTTCTTAAAAGAGTGTTTATGTTAAAATTCCTATTTCTAAGACTTTTATTTTTGATTGGATACATTTTTGCAGATCGTGAATGCCCTCGTTTAGTAAAGCCAAAATCACAATAGCTTATATTTAAAAACAAAACGTTTACCAGTATGTTTTGTTTCTGAGGAACCGTTTCTGTATCCGATAAGTCGAGTTCGACTCAAGTATCAAGTAACTGCTCCTGTATAATACACCTGTATCTTTGGTCACAAAACATACCTCTAGTTTTTAGTGTGCTTAATGTATTTCTAGGAGTGGACCAGGGGCCCCAAGTAGCTTAGACGCGTGCAGAAATGATCCGATTATCCAAAGTACACTGCAAAACTGGCCTATCCAAGCTGAAGAAACTCTTCAGGTAAGATGAATCAAACAGTCGTTGTTGTATCAGAAACTTCTTCAAATCCAAGCCCCATAAAACCTAAGGTCTTCACCTATTCTGCCTGTACTTGTAATATGTGGGTTTCCAGATAGGAGAGTAAGTGAGAAGGTCTTCCAGCAACCTTTGGATGGTCGTGGGTTTCCGCCGGGTTCTGCCCGGTTTCCTCCCAACATAATGCTGGCGGCCGTAGTGTAAGTGAAATATTCTTGAGTAAGGCGTAAAACACTAGTGAAACAAATAAATAAATACAACCAGAGAGGAGACATCATGGCTTACTCAGTACATTTTAGGTATCTTAATAAATTATCAATTAAACCATTGTGGGTAATTTTCGATTTTGTATATACAGGCCCGTGTTAAGATGCATTGATTTGTCTTCGCTTGCCATCAATCGGCTACTTCACGGTACAAAAGGGCGTCACCATAATAAACTCGAAACTCTAAATTCCCCTGATGATGGCTCAATGTTGAAATTGTAACAAAAACATATGTTTTTTGTGCATCTTCACAAAATGTACTATTATCTATTTCTTTGTCAGGGTCAGGGAGATGTTGGTTTCTTTCCCAGAGGCTCGACGTTTACAGGAAAGCTTACTCCAATTAATGCTCCTCGCAGTGGTGCCAACTCGCCCACCCACGAATTTTCCTACAGCCTTAACATAGATGGAGATCGCCCACTGTAAGTTAAGCTTGTGGTCGCCCTTTTGACACCACATGGATTGGTCCGCTGTAAGTTAAGCTTGTGGTCGCCCGTCTGACACCATAACTAATCGTCCCCTGTAAGTTAGGCTTGTGGTCGCCCGTCTGACACTATATCTGATCGTCCCCTGTAAGTTAGGCTTGTGGTCGCCTATTTGACTCCACAGGGAATGGTCCCCTGTAAGTTATGCTTGTGGTCGTCCGTCTGACACCATAACTGATGGTCCCCTGTAAGTTAGGCTTGTGGTCGCCCATTTGACACCACAGGGAATGGTCCCCTGTAAATTAGGCTTGTTGTGACTCTTCTGACACCACTGGGGATGTTCCCTTATAAATTAGGCTTAAGGTCGCCTATCTGACACCCCTGGGGATGGCCCCCTGTAAGTTGGACTTGTTGTCACTCATCTGGCACAACAGGGGATGGTCCCCTAGTAAATTAGGCTTAAAGTCGCGCATCTGACACCACTGGTGATGTTCCCTTGTAAGTTAGGTTTGTTGTCACCCTTCTGACACCACATGGGTTGGCCTCGTGTAAGTTAGGCTTGTTGTCACCGATCTGATATCAAAGAAGACCGTACCTTGGAAGTTAGGCTTCTTTGCTCCTTTCTCTTTACTGATATGAGTTCTGAAAGATGTGAGTTATTTCTTATCATATTCTTAGCTCCCCCATATTACAGTAAGCAATGTACTGTTCGGGCCTGCGCGTTGTAACATATTATTACTTACCTCATACCGCAAAAAGAACCAGTTTGATCTCTCTATATATATCCATATAGGTATGTATATCCATTGTCTCCGATTTTCGTACGACGTTAAAGCCAAAGTACTCACTCTCTCACTCCTTCGATATGGTTGCAATACTGGCCAAGTGCATGGTATTAAGACAAAAACATTCAGTTCTTTCTGTCATTGATAAGCCTTTTGGCGTCTTTCACCCGTGTGGCTAGTTCTGATCTCACTTTCAACTGTTTCCACCCACAGGCGACCGCGTGTAATAAGTATAATGATCGAGTCCAATGGTCGGTTTATCCAGCTAAGGAGACTGACGACTGAGCTCACCCAATCAGGAACAATTCCTGTCAAC
Source organism: Liolophura sinensis (assembly GCF_032854445.1). Lineage (NCBI taxonomy): Eukaryota > Metazoa > Mollusca > Polyplacophora > Chitonida > Chitonidae > Liolophura > Liolophura sinensis. Next base: position 16,552,138 of record NC_088295.1, read on the forward strand.
GCAGCCCAGGTCGCATCCATCCGGGTACTTATAATTGTCACAAATATGTTATTTTTACAACCAGGTATTTTTTTTTTATTTATTTATTTATTTATTTGATTGGTGTTTTACGCCGTACTGAAGAATATTTCACTTATACGACGGCAGCCAGCATTATGGTGGGAGGAAATCGGGCAGAGCTGGAGGGAAACCCACGACCATCCGCAGGTTACTGCCAGACCTTCCCACGTGCGGCCGGAGAGGAAGCCAGCATGAGCCGAACTTAAAGTGTATTTTTAAACTACCAAGTAAAATGAATAAACAGTATTTACAAATATGATGTAATTTATGAACAAATGTTTCTTGCTCGGTATATACAAGAACTTGGACTCTTATAGTCTAATTCTTTTAGCCAATCGCCTATATTCAGCTCTCGGTAAAATCTGTCCTACTCGCTACCAAAATTGCCCTTTATCAGTGACACATAACAACCCAAGCTCTACACACCGATATGTTGAAAGTTCATATATTGCAAAGAGAATTTATTATTCCGCTTATTATTATTCCGCTCATCTTCCGCAATCAGTACGGCTCTTCTCACATGGATTTTTTTTTTTTTTTAGGCTGGAAAAATCCTTTTCAGATTCAACATCAACCTCGGCATTATCATCTCAGATTTTGACGTAGAATTGAAACCAGTTGGTCGGGTAAGACAGTCACATTCTGCGAGACAAAAAACAAATGTTAATATATTTTGTATAGTAGCAAAACTTGAAATTTGTTTTATCTTTAAACTGAGTGAACTTGAATATGTTTCTTTCCCAGCAATAAAAGACAATAATCCAACCATCCTTTAATTTTGTTCATTTTTGATATCCAAACTAAGCTTACTAGGTAGAGTCGATCACTGTGAAATAAAATGCTGTGAATTCTTTGATACTCAGGGCTATATCTACTTCTGAGATCGCTTCGTCATTTACCACATTACATCTGAAAGCTTGGCTGGGAAGATTGAAACAGAGCTCAGATCTACACTCCAAAAATTAATCCGTTAATTAATAGATTGTATTGTGTTACTGCAGGAGATTTTTTTCTGCTAAATATAACATTTCTGTTAATTCAACATAAGATTCGGTTAGACTAACAGAATACTTTGTTGAACGTATTCGGTTAGACTAACAGAATACTTTGTTGAACGTATTCGGTTAGACTAACAGAGTACTTTGTTGAACGTGACAGAATGTTATGTTATAATAAGAGAATACATTCCAGCATAACTCAGACAACAGATTTTGTGTTGAAATTTACAATTATTTTTTTGGTGTAAGGTGTATCATTAAAAAAAATTGGCATGCTTGCTCTTCGTATTTACCACTCATACTTTGTGCACGTGTGTTAATTTGGAGGCGCCTTGTCTTTGTCCAGATGTACACCTCCACACCTGGGAATTACAACCTTGAGGGCTGGCTACAAGGACCAGAGTACAGTAGCGGAGATATGACTACCCGAACAGCAGTCACACCGTCCGGGTTCTGTGCAGCTCCCATGATTGCTATAGAGGTTTGTAACGTTCTTTGCACGACACTGCTTTGTCTGCGGTTACATTTCCATGCAAATTACCTATATTTTGTTTGTTACTGTTATGTGTCATTACTACTTGGAAATATTCGTCCTTATCATCAAGCATTATCATCATGGAACACATAACATCAAATTAGTTGATATGAATTAATAAAAAAAATCGAAAGCTTATGACCGTGGATTTTGTTATGACCGTGGATTTACAGCAGTTTATTGCCATCCATGCCGAAGCTTTTTAATATGAATCGTGCGTTTCTTATAGGAAATAAAGAAGATAACAGCTATCGCGCGTTTACCGTTATATATACATAACCCTTGTCGCCTACAGGTGGCGCTTGAAGGAAACGACGGAGCCTTGAATGGCCTGTTGGCATATTCTCAGTTAGAAGACAAGCTGTTTGTACAAGGAGTTCTACCTTCCAGGTCGCCGAGTACCGTCTGGAACTTATTCTTCAGAAGTTTTATTTCAACAGGTAAGAAAATATAAAACACAAATGCTGTAATAATTTATATCTCAATGTATATTAGTGTTTTCTGCAAATACTGTTAATCACTGGTATATATGTCTAGCTTTATCTATTTTTATGGTCATTTTCAATACAATGAATTTATTATACTCTCACAATGAGAAAAGATCTGCTTTAACTTTAGATGAACATTTGGTATCTTTATTTATAACGTTTTCAGATCATTCTTTGCTTTATCTTACTTTTCTCAGATAATCTTCGTTTCCCGGTCACTCAGATCAACAACGATGTGGTGGATGGCATTATAGACCTTTCAAATGCAGATGGTGAGACATACAATCATCTCAATCACTATATTCATTTTAATGCACCCCTTCCAACAAAAGCTTAATCAGCTTCACTTGGAGGATGGTATAGCCCACTATATAAAATAGATGATCGTGCTGGACCCTAGCCGTTTTAAAAAGAAATGCATAATGTTTTATCTGTGATGTATTTCCGGTGTTAGTAACTTTACTGATATAATATGTATTACTAAGATAGCACGTGGCCTTGTACTGCAGCCTCATCGTATACATGATTGATGAAGCCTTCTGGTTGTGCCGTAATGGTATTATTTGTTACACTGCTCACTTGCAATAATATTCAGATATTTTGCTTGAATGATTATTTCTCCCTTCTTCAGACCTCATGGTCCTAGGTATATCATCTTCCAAATGGCTACATTCAATGTTTTCAGGAATCACGGGACCATTCCTTGTTCGCGCCAATGCCAATACGAATGGTGTGGCGTCAAACATAGAACAAAAAACAACGGAAATAAAGACGGCCTTACCGGTATGTCATGAAACTGTGTGCTGTATACTAGTTAATCGAAACGGTGTTGGGCTATGTGACAGTGCTTCACACGGCGAGACACTCATCTATAACGGTGTATTTGTGAATAGCTTTCTGTATTAGCACGTCGAGATATTCTGTATTAGAACGGCGAGACTCTCAGGAAATGAATTGGTTTGCACATTCAGCAAAATTATGTCTGCGAATATGTTGTATTAGCACGGTGCGAGCTATGATGAAAAATTTGCAGCACTCGGGCCACTTTATTTACTACTGCGAGACATTTATCAAAGGTATTTTTGCGAATTGACTAATAAAACTATTATTGCTGATTTGCAGTATCTGAAGAGTACTTCAACCATCAAAATAGAGACGAGTGTTTATCCAACGGCTTTAAAACTGTTACAAGTATGACTTAAAGCTGTTAAATTATATAATAATTTTAACATAGGCGAAATATTGCTTTTCAGACTTTCCTTTATGATCGAAATGGAGATGTTATAGGGTTTTCTACACTGACTTTTAACGAGGATAGCATGGTGGTGAATGTTTTGGTAAGTTTAATCTCTTGAAAAATATATAACAATTAAATTGGGCTAACGTTTCCGTCTATGTTTTGAAATAAGAAACATATGAGACAAATGTATGCAATGTCTTTTATAGTGATTTCCAGAAGCGATGTTTTCTATCTCAAAAATGGATAGTCTTTTCCAAAACCTAAGATTCGTAGATAACCCTGGGCTGCAGATTTTTTTAAGTACAAAAACAGCTCCGACTTACGTTATTTCGTCACATTTTGTTTTCAGCAATGTTAGAACAAATGTATATGTAAATATACAACGGATTGTTAAATGAGGCACCACACCATCTCCAAGCAAAGAAATATCGTCAGTTCAATGCGCCGCTAGTCTCTTTAACTTGTTCTTCATGTTTCAGGTTAAAGGTACCCGGCCGAGTCAAATCACTCTGAACGGCCCCTCGACTTTCGGTAATGCCGGTCCATTGCTCCGGGATCTGACGGCAGCTATCGGTCCTACACACCCTGTTCTCGGCGGCACCGAGACTTCAGCGTCCTTCGATAATGTGGATGAACTGATGCAGCTATATCTATGGCTGGGACGAGTTTCCATCACAGTGTCTCAGGGCTCCAGGATTTCCACAGGCAGAGTATGTCATATTACACCAGTCTTTGCTGATCATGTCCCTCTGTTTGATGAAATTTTTACTTATTTTTTTTAATCAAACTTGAAATTTGTCTAGACGTTTTTATACTCTTCTACCACATTTTATGTGGGACACATGCTAACGACACAATATCACAAAACGACTAATTCCATTCCTTCTTTTTCGACCAAATGACAACCGTTTCTGTGTTCAGAATATTTAGACCTATTTTACTCAGAATACGTTGTCAAGCTAAGTTTGTTTGTGGCTGTTTTCACACATATCTCTGCTTTCTTGTCTCCAGTTTCCGTCCGTTAATCCCTCCTTCTGTAGAGGACTCGCCCAAAGCTTCTTGTGTAAGTGTTCTGATACTAGTTATTCTCATCAACGAAGGCCCACTGGCGAATAAATGTTCATGTCCCATATCTTATAAAAAAGTATGCTTCCTGAAGACAAAAATAAATACCTTTTTTATACCAATCGCCAGGTAAGTTAGTACTATGTTAATACTTGTTCGTTAACCAGTGTTAATGTTTACAAATCAGCTTTAGACACAATAAAGCCCAGTCTGTTTGATTTAAACACAATAAAGCACGTTGCAAGAGAGATTCGTGTAAACAGTTGTATACTAGAAAACTTGCTTTTTATCACTGTTACATTGGTCCATTTTTTGTTCGATTCATTTGCAGGTAGAAACAGTATTTTGCTACCCAACGACGGGAATAATAATGTGGGCGAGAATCCGGCTTCAGGGGGTATCGCCACTTTTACACGAAATGGAAACAATTTGAATTATGCGTAAGTAATGAGCATACTGAGTCCATTTACGAAAGCTTTGATACAAAAGCATGTAATGTAAATTTGATTGGTCATAGTATTATCACAGCTCAAAAGTATGCAAACATTGGCAATAAAAATGTGTTTTTTTAAAATTAATTGAAAAATCGTTTAACACTTTGGCGTGGATATGCAAACAAAACTTCTGTGGAATAAGGTGTCTTAACTTATTGGTTTCTTACACGTTTTGGCCATCACCAACTTCTCCGACCACAGGTAATAATAAGCTATGAATAAGCAATTGCGATGCTTATGTCTGGCATGTGCTGTGCTGATAAAATGGTTCTGACCATGCTACTTTCCGTCATGTCCCTCTAGGGTCGCAGTCGGGCCTCTTATGCCGTCGGACTCTATCAGAGGGATGACCTTCTCAAGGCCGGGAGCCTTCACAGAACAGGCAGACGTTTCCTTCATTTCAGCGCCTTGGAACCCTACGACGTCATTTTCATCGGTAAACCGAACTTGATCCAAATACGATAAATCTGTCATTTAGATTATTAGCCGAAAATATTATTTTCTCTAAGATTTTTATGTGACTATTACCAATGTGTATTAAGTATTCACATAAGCTCCAGTGACGATCTCTTCATTAGTGCCACCCGCCCTGACAGCACAGTTGGTAGAGCGTCCGCTTAGGAAGCGGTAAATCCAGGGTCAATCCTTTGTCGAGTCACACCTAAGACTTTAAAAGAGGAAGTTGTACTTTCCTCGCTTGGCGTTCAGCATGAAAGGGGTAGTGCAACAACTGGTTGACCCGTATCAGTATAATGGCTCGGGCGGGCGCCTTACTTGCCTTTTGTAAATCGTCTCATTGAAGCAGCACTAGATAATAGAGCGGTGAAAAGGAGGCGCATTTCATGCACTCTAAGGATTCCTTCGTCGTCATATGACTAAAAAATTGTTAAATACGACGTTAAACCCCAAGCACTCACTCACTCACTCATCAATGCCATTGTTTATTTCTCCATACAAGTCCCAGTCCCTACGTTTTGGAAAACCCCAGTGATGGTCTCTCCCAACATATCAAATCTGTATCTGTCCATAAATGATATTGTTTATTTCTTCAGATAAATCCCAATCCCTACGTCCCCAAGAAGCCCAGTGATAATATCTCCCCAAAGGCCCATGTCACGATCTCTCCAGCAATGCTATTGTTTTTTCTCAATATAGATCCCTATCCCAACGCCCCCATGAAGCCCAATGATAATCTCTCCCCACACACCCATGCCATGATCTCCCCACCAGTGGCAGTGCACAACTCTCCATATAGATCCCAATCCCTACGTCATCAAGAAACCAATGATAGTCTCTCCCAACACACCCATGTCACGATCTCTCCCCCAGTGCCAGTGTACATCTCTCCATAAAGATCCCAATCCCTACGTCTCTAAGAAGCCATCAATTATAATCTCTCCCCACACATCCATGTCATGATCTCTCCACCAGTGCCAGTATATATCTCTCCAGGTTGATCCCAATCCCTACCTCCTCATGAAGCCTGATGATAATCTCTCCCATGCACACACGCATGACACGATCTCTCCATCAATGTCATTGTTTATTTTTCCACATAGCAGGTATAGATCCCAGTTTCCAAGAAGCCCAATTATAATTCTTTCCCACGATCCCAATCACACGGTCTCTCCATCGACGCCAATGTACATCTCTCCATAATCCAGACGTCTCCAAGAAACCGATTGACATCTTGACGTCTTTCAACATCTGAATCAAGATATCTGCACCAATTCAAATATTATTTTTTTCCTTGCATAGTCCATTATCGATCTCTCCACTAATATGCTAAAATCCCTGCATATAAATCCTAAATGCGATACAGACTGCAATCACTATTTATCCATCAGTCCCAATGACAATCCATGTAAATCCCATTAGACCCCAGTCACGATTTCTCCACCAGTCGCATTGGCCTCAGTCACGATATTTTCACCAAAGGTTATTTTTTTTATTAGGGATCAATTCCGATCACTCAGGCTGTGGACGAGGCGCTTACTAACGGCAACCTGCGGGTGGATGTTGTAATAGACGGGCAGCGTGGTCGGACAGCTGTGGGAAACGCCGTTCCTAGATTGACTCAGGTAACGGACCAACAGTATATTCTTGCTTTGTTAATATTTAAGAGACGACTTCTACAGATATCTTGCTCCAGTGAAATCATGGGATAAAAATTCTTACAAGAAAAGGTTATTTTTAAACAGAAACTGTCGGATTGTTGCAAGATGGAGCATGTCACTGCATGTTCATTGTTAGTATAGGTATATAGCCGATCATGCTTTGTTATGTGTATATGTTCAACATAATTACATAACTACACGGCAAAGATATAGGCGTATTTACCAATATAGATTCCTTATTTGAAGTTTATTTTCTACTAGTACGCCTGAAACTAATTTACACAAATGAATCACGAATGGTTTAAAATGTATCGATGTATAATCCGCCGATTTACCCATTAATTGTATGATATCGTTTTCCCTTCTTTATTTAAAAAAAATCCAAACCGAGTCATTCTATACACAATGGCAGTTGGTGACCATGTTAATCTGTTCCGTATTGTGAATAACGTTATTGTCTTTTCAGCTTGAACCAGAAACGACCACAACAACCACAACAACAACGACCACGACAACGCCTGAACCAACTACTACAACCACAACCACCACACCTGCGCCAACAACGACGACAACTACAACAACTACACCTGCACCAACAACGACGACAACCACAACAACTACACCTGCGCCAACAACGACAACTACACCTGCACCAACAACAACGACAACTACAACGACTACACCTGCGCCAACAACGACGACAACTACAACAACTACACCTGCACCAACAACGACGACAACTACAACTACACCTGCTCCAACGACGACAACTACAACAACTACACCTGCGCCAACGACGATAACTACTACACCTGCGCCAACGACGATAACTACTACACTTGCGCCAACAACGACAACCACGAGCCCTGTACCAACAACGACAACCACAACGCCTGTGCCAACAACAGCAACCACTACACCTGTTCCAACAACGACAACCACGACACCTGCGCCAACGACAATTACCCCAGCGCCAACAACCACCACACCTGCGCCAACAACCACCACACCTACGCCAACAACCACCACCACACCTGTGCCTACCACGACAACCACGACGCCTGCGCCCACAACGACGTCAACAACCACTACACCTGCTCCAACCACGACAACAACCACGCTTGCGCCAACGACAACTACTCCAGTGCCAACAACCACCACTCCTGTGCCAACAACCACCACACCTGCGCCAACAACAACCACCACCACACCAGCACCACCACCAACAACAACTACTACACCTGCACCAACGACAAGAACTACACAAGCGCCAGCAGCAACAAGAATAACCCTTGCACCTATTCCAAGAAGAACAACCGCACAAAGACCAGCCACAACTCCAGCTGCCTCCAGGGTATGTGAAATAAACTCTAGGCCCTACTGTAAACTACAAACTATTTAATCAAAAGCTAGGACAGAAATTTAGGGTATGAGAGGATGAAGTAGTCAGTCTGTCGTGTAGAAGTTTTCCTCTGAGTATAATTTCACTGCTGAGTCTGATGTTTGACGTCATTTAGTACTCATATTGCGGCCCTCAACATCTTCGTACTGCACATACCCAAATAAATCCTGGCCTGATTCTGATTTCAGACTACTGCGCAGGGATTACCATTTTTAGGAGGTGAGTGTTGCTTCGCACTTTTTCTTATTTACTGCTGCAAGGAGGAATAGTTCAAAATTATTATACAAAGTTGAAGAGATTGCATATATTTTATACGTTCTTACCTAGATGATGCATGTAGTTATACCATGTATATTTATCTGTTTGTCCATATATTTTTCGCGCTCATTTGGTTAGCGCGCTAGCGCAGCGTAATGACGCAGGAGTCTCTCACGAATGCTGTCGCTGTAAGTTCAAGTCCAGCTCATGCTGGCTTCCTCTCCGGCCGTACGTGGGAAGGTCTGTCAGCAACCTGTGAATGGTCGTGGGTTTCCCCCGGTCTCTGCCCGGTTTCCACCCACCATAATGCTGACCGCCGTCGTATAAGTGAAATATTCTTGAGTACGGCGTAAAAACACCAATCAAATATATAAATAAATGCATCATATATTTTTCCGACCCATCAGTCCCAACTCAAAGTGGAACAGTTAGGTCTACCTAAGTCCTGGCTTGTCACCTTTGTGCTATATCTTTCAGCGGGCCCATTAGATTCAGTGGGATTGCCACAAGGCAGGAAAACACTGTCCTTGCCAATGGCTTCCACAAACAAAAAAACAAAAATGAATGTTGGTGAAAACCTTTGATCTTAGATTAAACCAGCACTCTCGATGTTCTTGCCAGAGAAAGATTATAAATATATTGTCAGCTTATGTGAAACAGGAGCAATTCTGTCCACCGTCACAAATACACATTGCAAGCACTCATACGCCCTAAATGTATAACCCAACAACAATAATACAATCGCTGACTTGTAAAAATTCTTGGTTATTTACACAGGCTGTTCCCGCAGCGAACCAAGACGGGTATATTTCGCGGACCCCAACGATTGTTCCGCCTTTAGGATTTGTGTCGGCCGCGCCGTCATTACAATGCATTGCCTACGAGGACTTGTCTACAACGAGGAAAGGAACATGTGTGAGTGGCCGTGGCAAACGAGCCGTGCAGGATGTGCACAAAGATCAGGGTTTGGTGGTTAATTTGTGACCAGTTGTGACAGCTGCTCATTCGCCAATGCTGGAATGTGTGCGACCTGTGATGAGCGCGTCACCGAGCGCGTGTCACTGATGACGTAGTGCGTGGGCAGACGGCTATCAAGTCGATACGAACAGCCATGTTACAACTGAGAAACGGATATAATGGGTAAAATATCTTCATGATCTGGGTTTTTGTGTACTTATGAATACACTTTCCCAATTAAACCTATGCATCAAGGCAAGTGTTTTTAAATTTGGCTTGTTGAAAGGTCCATCTATAAATCAGATGTTTGAGTCAACGAATCTTGTATTTTTTGTTTCTGACAGAAGATTACTTTCATTGAAAACTCTAGACATTGTATACCATATTAAGGGTACATTAATATTGTGATGGGTTTTATTGCAGTTTATATTTCAAAGATCAATTTCCCTCTAAAAGACAATATTCCATGGAAAACTACGAAGATTCGTATAAATCTCTCACATGTCGTGGCGTTGCCGCAGGCTCACATATATGGCGAGTGACAAGTTTGCACAATGACCATCCTTACTACTGAAAATTATTATTGTGGAACCTTATTGTGTTGTGGTGTCACCATAGGTTGAGTTGTCTTACCTGGGCATCACGTCATTTGTAACATTGTCTACGTAATTTATGATAATTCCATATATTTTTGCACAATACTGAAATGGCCCGCGGTTTACTCAAACAGATTCAGGACGTCTGACTGTATATTCGAATATAGGCATATAGGGGAATGTTCGGAAGTAGTAGACTCTAAGGATAGTATCTTGTATGTGTATATCCTCTGTCCGATAAGACAGTTTGAAACATGTATGTATGGGATACGCACAAGCACCAGGCTAAACACTGGTGCTATGTTGTGTTGTCTAGGTTGGTATGTATTAAACATTTTAACATATTAATAGCTTGAGTTTTGTTGTCAGTTAGCAGTGCTTCTGACAAGCGTTACTCGTTCTGGTCAAGCATTAAGCCAAAAACTATACTTAATGTCTGTTCTCAGACAGTGTCTTATTTCACTTTGAAACACAGCATTCGTGATTCACTCTCATTTTCCTGGATGAAACTAACGTTTCGGCACTGAATGAATTTGAACAAATATAACAATTATTTCACATGTTCACGTGTGGTCAGTGAGAGCTGTGCTTAGCCAGACTTTGACCAATATATGCACATGTAAGAAAACCCTTTTATAACAAGTCAGTGAAAGCAATGTTTCGTCATTTGATGGCAAAAGATATACAGATGTAACAACAAAACTGTTAAATATATATCATAGCAGGCAATGAAAGAAACGTTTCCTCGTGTGGTGCAAAATACATACTATTGTAACAAAACCCTGTTCACAGGTATTCTAATAAGGCAGCCAATGAAACCAGTTTATCGTGGTGTGATGCACATTACATTTACCATCGCAAGAGAACCTCAGAAAAACTAAAACCATCAGTGACGTGTATTTACTTATAAACCTACACGTTGCCTATATACAACCGAAGCGTAAATGCGTTTAAAGATATGCGAAGCAAAATTATTGTTCTTTGTCTTGGGTTTCCCATGTCTTCAAAACTGGTTTTCAAGACTCCAGGAATACACCCAAGGCTCAATCGCCTGGCGAATGCAACTGTGCCAACATTCATGTGTTATTTGTCAAATCCAATTCACAACAAGATGTATATTATAAAAATTAAAATATGAAGTACTTCTATCATGACAGCTTTGTTCTCCTCGTAGAGGCGAAACTTATCACAACTGTGAAAAATGTCGCAACAGGGAAATGACAGTGAAGGTTCAAAACATCAACAAAATCTCTAAATGGTGAAACGAACAAGAAACTGTCCCAAGAAAACCATCAGACTCATCATCTGTCACTTATGTAGTCAATCGGACGTGTTCTCTCTTGTCTAACAGCAGGCATCTTGTTTTTACCAGCACAGATGTACCCTGGAAATGTGGAAGAGTAACATAAGTAAGTTTCCAGGGGCAAGCAAATTTCTTTCATTTATTGTATTTATTTGATGCTTTATACGTCTTATTCAGCAGTTTGCCACTGATATTAGGTCGGTCAGGTTTAAGCGTGAAAAACAAAATGGCCAGAAAACCAACCGCAGAAAAACAAAGGACCTCACAAGCTACCTATTAAACTTTATGACGTTCGACCGCATCTGGGGTCCTGGGGCTGCTTGTTCAAAAGTGCATTTAAAGTTTAGCCAATCTTAAATCTGTATGGATTAGTCTTGGCCTAATACAGAACTGACTTGACTTTTGTCCAAACTAAAGTTAATACAGGGCTTAACTGTCAGCTAATACACATTTGAACAACTGGACCCTGAGTCCTGACACTGGCCAAAAAGCTATTACTCTGAACTCACACGACTAAAACCGAAGCGTCAGCCCGTGTTGTCGAAGTAGACATATGCCTCATAAATGAAGTCATTAATAGTTTACAATAATCTCACCTTGCCAAGAAGACGTTTGCTCGGGCGTAATCCAAAGTTGTGCAGGTAGCCACTATGTGTGAAAAACACAAATAAAGTCGTGATAACAATTAAAATGATCTCAAGATGTCAATAACCATGTTTTGGTATATACGAAAACTTGTCATTTGACTTTCGCATGAAGGTTTTAAGTGGACAAATCGGAACAGATAGAGGATATAGTTCCATAAAAAATACACACTTGAGTACGCACCCACTAGCTGTAAGCTAGCCAGTGAACCGTAAAGAGGATATTTGATTGATTTGATTGGTGATTTACGCCGTCATCAAGAATATTTCACTTACATGACGGCTGCCAGCATTATGGTGGAAGGAAACCGGACAGAGCCTGGGGATGCCCACGACCATTTGCGTGTTGTTGGGAAACGTTCCCACGTACGGCCGCAGAGGAAACCAGCATGAGCTGGACTTGAACTCACAGCGACCGCACTGGTGAGAGGATCCTGGGTCACTGCGCCGCGCTGGCGTTAATGCCCTCAGCCACTGAGGCCCCCGAGGACACTTGAAGCAAATACATTACATTCACGGAAACGACTTTTGTCCCGTATTTTGTGTGTAGGTTACTATATTTGGATTACTTCCCACACACCGTGACTGTTTCCCAAAGCAGTAACCAAAAGGCATCTAAGACCAGACAATAGTATTTGGAAATATTACCTCGAATTCAAGAAAAGCGTTTAACAGGGTATAAATACAAAAAAAATTATTAAACCAAAAATATATTTTCCACAGATTTAATGACTTGTATGTTTTGTAGCTATGTAGGTAAGCTTACGTCTTGACACAGGCTTACATGTAGACCATTTTCATCATGGATAAACGATCCAATGTTGAAAGTATTTTGAAATTATTTCGTACGAAGATGCTGTTTTGCTTTTGCTATATATTTTATGACCAGCTAATATCTTACCATCCTTCTTGGTGGTTGTGACCATTAATGAGGTGACGGTTGTGGTAACAGGCTGTGCCAATGACGAGGGAGTTGTCGACAGGAAGTTCTATAACATGTGAACATAAACAGAAGAGAAGGTGAGATCAGCGAGTCGGTCATGCCGTGTTACAGCAATGCCCAGGTGTCACCAGAAACTGCTGCTGTGGCTTTACAGCAATGATTCCACCATTAAATTGTTTGTTTAAAAGAAAAAACCTCTAGAACTTGAAGTAAGTGTCACTAGATAGACCACTTAAAATTATGCATAAATATACTTTCATTTTTTTTTTTGGCGAAAAGAGTTAAACGCGCTCAAACATTTGAATTTTAAGGCGGGCTTTATGGACCGTGCTATAAGAGGTTAGGAACACAGCAAGTTTGTCCAACTCTAATTACGACACTGAATGTTGGAATAACTCTTTTTATTTATGAGTAAAGGATCACAGAAAAAATGTTTCCAAAAATACCTTCCTTCTGGTGAAGATCAGGAAAAAAAGGTGATTTGACGTCAGAGTTCCTTGATACCGTCAGTATGGCCTACAAAGCCCACTATAATATTCAAATATTTCAATGCCTTTCAATACTCTAAAAAATCCGAAAAAAAGTAAATGAAAGTATTTTATGGATAGTTTTTAGTTGTCTGTATAATGAGCCTTACTTCATTGTTTAGCTTTCTGTTACTTCATTGTTTTACAGGTTTTCGAGGAAGACAATCTTACGGTCGCATACCAGTAGTGACTTTCAGAATTATTATAAGTCAGAGCATATCAGATTGGTGCTTGTCATATATAGTCTTTCGTTTTTCGGATTACACTTTCTGTGTACAGCACAAATTTTATTGCTGAAAATTGGCTAATACCACACCTGGTTTCGAACAAAGCGACACAGAGTCGGGCATCTCATCGCCAGTTATTCATGTCAGCCGTCTGGACCATTCGGTTTACTTTAACCATCAGTGATGTAATGCATGTTCAACATGAAATCTACCGGTCAACTACGTGTACCCCCTTTTTTGTACAGGCATATTCGCCAAGTCGTCTGGACGGTCGTCAAATGGTGTAGGCGATTTTTAAACCCCGGATGATGTTTAGAATATAAAAGACTACAGCGTAGAAAGTAAAACCAAAGCACTTCTCAGTTTACCTCAGTTAGAATTTTTTTCTAACTGTTCAAATATGCTTAAAACACAGCAACGTAGACGCCCTCTTAAGCAGTCTTAAGTACCACAAAAAACGCAGTGATGATATGTGGAAATTATTAGTCGTCACTGTACAGAATTACTCAAATTGCTCTGTTTTTATTACATTTAATGTACAATCACATTAACACGATGCAAACCAGTGCATATTGGTTAATATGACTAGTGTGAAATTTTAACGACTACACTTTCCACCGTAGTTACACCCCTCAACCCCGACCTTATCTCACCTGAAATACAGGCAGTACACCCTGCATATCTGTCCGTGACGAGTTACGTCCATTCTCTGGTCTTTCTGTGATGATGCCCACATAGATGTCGCCACTACTCAAACCTTCATACAACTCGGGGGAAAGTAGGATCGTACCCTGAATAAACAATCGCCAATTAATAGAAGTTCGATTGTCCAAGCCTTTATTACCTCATACCGGTGTAAGTCGGACTTTTTAGTCAGATTTTTTACCGGCACCCAACTGTCAATGAAGTTGTCCCAATCCCAATGATAGACATAAAAGCAGCACATAGTTTAGATTTAATGGAGGGCCTACGCATAATCGTTTTGGGGCTTAGTTCAAGTGAAGACTTGTCTTACAGTTAAATCTCCTAATAAATCAGACAGTTTCGAACAACCCTACCCAAATATATATTAATACATGTATTTAAGTCATCACTGTATTAAGGGACGTAGCGTGGATCTTCACCGGGGGTGGTGGGGGTTGGGGGGGGGGGATTTGACAAGAGCGAAACGACTATCACAGTTTATTAAGCGAGGGTCCAGGGGCTGCGTAGGCGTGGGGATATTAGATTAATAAATAGATATACTATTTATTGTCATGGGTTCCAGAGTTACGAACAGTAAGTAAAACTGCGGAATCTGTCTTGTCAGATGTAAATAGACCTATATACTATTTAGTAAATTGGTACGAAATTGAAATATTGGTCTATATAGGCTACAGCAAATATCTGAGGAATGAATGTTAAGAGCTAGGTAAGAAATATAGGCTAAAATATGTTTTTCGTCGACTTGAGCGGAACATTTTTGCCTAGCGAAGGGATGCGTCCGCAACCCCCGCATCCTGGTATTAACATCATTTCCATATGTCATTTTCGTAAAAAGGCCTAAATTTTAATCCAAAGACCTTTCAGCTGCTTTGAGTGTTCCATTGTTTACAAAAGTGGGGCTAGAAAAAACTAGTGACAAACCGTAGACACAATGGTGCGGTCGTTCCAAAAGGCAGTCCGGAAGCCCTGAGAACTTATGAAGCCTATGCGCTGACCGTTCCTCTCAAAGAACGCATCCACAACTTTCTCCTTTTCTCTCAATTCACGGACCGTGATGCTGAAAACACAGAGCAAAGTAGAACACCTTTAAATGTCAAAATCTGTTGTTTCGGCGGAAAACGCTTTTTTTTTCAGACACTTTAGTCAGTAAAATCTGGTGTTGAAAAGTACAATCGATAATATAGGGGTTACATGACCCACTTCTGGCAGACATATTACAGTAATCTATATACCAGCCCATGTTAAAATGACAATGTGGCTGACGGGGCTACTGTTCTGCCATGATGATGAAGTCACGTGCAACCTGTACCTGTACCTTTAATCAAGGCTGACTTTAAGACCACAGGCCATATTGAAATTACACAGATTGTACTTTCTGACCATCAGCAGCTTTAATTATTCTCGTAATACCTACTGCGCATACTATGACAGAAAGAAGCCAACAGTTACCTGTAAATCAATGTCTCGGTCCGTTCGTTCAGCCCAAAAGTGACGAGGCCCGCACTCGGCGGAATTTGGCCACGACGATCGGGAATCTCCGCCTGGACCAAAGTCGTGACCTTACCTGTGGAAATGAAAGATACACCGTAAAATATATTTAAATTTATTTTGATTTATTTAAATGTTTTTTAACATCATATTTAAGAACTTTTCTCTTACATGGTGCATAGGCGTTTTTGGGTGGGGAAAACCAGTGCCAAGAATAAACAACACCTCTTCAGGTATATTTGATATACCTGATCAAATTTCAGAATTAAAGTCCCACAAGTATCAGCGAGAGCTGGATTTGAGACATACTGATCAAACCGATCGGACGAGGTTTACGAAGACAATACATCATGCCAATGACTCAAAAATGGCCCTCCATGAAGTATAGGACCCTCCGTGAGGCATAACCCTCATTAAGTATGCAAATCATAAACCCTTCAATATGTACGTTATTATAACTATATTACAAATCTGATGAGAAGATTTTAAATTGGAAAGATGGTCACTGATGATAAAAGTCTTCTTTTGTACCAATCTACAACTGTATGGAACAGATTTTTGTTAATTACATAAACCAAACCAATTACTTCAGTACCTTACGTGCAAGGCGCCAATGAAACGTTCAGAATTTAGAAAAGGAAATCAAGAGAAAGCATCAGTGCTGTATGCTGATTTAGCCAAAGATTTGGGTGAGTACACTTACAGATAAAACTGAATGGTAGATCGGCACAAAATGGCTCAGTCACCGGCTGAAACTGAAAAATAATAAGGATAAAGAAGCCTGTGGGTAAAACCATACACAACGATCCTCAGCTTCTATGAGAGTCTTTCATAAATCATGCATAACTGGCGGCATTCAAGCTATACAATGAAATGAGTACCTTTGTTAAATAAATTGATATTTATTACATGTAATATAATAAATAGTTGAACTCTCAGTTCTCTTTACTTTGCTATGAATTATTACCAACACACAAAGGGTTATCGCGGCTTCATATCTGTTTATCAGAGCTGAACACATTCATCAGGCTGCGCTAGGTATATAATTTTAAATGCCACTTGAGAGTTTCTCTCAACAATTTGTTCTGCGGCACAGAATTGAAATCATGCTCATCTAAGTTACTTAGAGGTTAACGCGAAGCTGACATCAAATTAAGGCTTCGTCACCTTGATGCATTGCGTCTTGATACCAATCTGTTTAAATAATATGACCAAGGCTTCCTTCTTATTTTAGTTTAAGATACGTCAGTACATTTATGGATAGGGGCCTACAAATGTGTCTTGAATTTCCATCACGCTTACCTTTCCTCCAAACACGAGGTTTCCTGATTGTAGTATTATCGTCAGCATGCCAAGCCACAAGTACTGTTGGAATATCGTATCAGTTTTCTGAAATAAAAACAAACAAACGATAACAGGTATAGATTTGAAAATACTGTTTAGAGATTAAGGGTGAACATATATAAGAAACACAACTCGTTCTCATGAAAAAGTCCATAACTTTGTAGCTGCGAATAATCAACATTGTTAGAGAGCAAATCAGATAACTATTGAGTATTTAGGTGATTAAAATAAGCATACCGAATATGTAGCTCGAACAGCCCATCCACCTATCTCCATGCCGTTGTCAAAGATGGATGCTGGAACACTGTGTAACAGCGCCCCCTGGAACCCTGGAATGATTGGCCCACGCAAGCTCACTTCCGGTGCAATTGGAAAGCTGTTTGCTGGATTTATCATCTACAACAAAGAAAAATTATGCATTATGGCTAATCTTATTACGGGTTTAATACCAGGCGTTCTTGGATTTTAAATATGTTTCAATATAACGTAAAAGTTTACAATTTTAAACAATAAACTGGTGATGTCACGTGACGTATTAAATGTGAAACAATAAATTTGAAATTTCAAGCAAATATTTATTTTCAGAGAATATTTATGTAGTACGTATTTAGTATTTTCTGGTCAAAATGTCACTTACTAATACGGTAATAGCCCAGGTAGTTTCCCGGAATGTCAACATAGAGATACCCACAATGTAACCGAGGCTGTTAAATATCGGCGTCTGTAACAGATATACTATACATTACGGAAGGCAGTCAGAATAGCAAGTCAATTAAAACAAAAATGTAGGGCTAAACTTTTTAAATAAAGAATAAAATAAATCTTCATCCTTAAATGTAAGAAACATTGGACTAAATACAAAGATGACTTATGTGGAAGTCACAAATAGACTTTCACCTTGAAGTAACTGATTCAGGTGAGTTTCATTTTAAACATGCATGTGACCTCTCTTACCGATACTGCTCGTCTGTCTGTTTCTAATGGTCGGAACCACATTGAGTTTAGTGCTGTTTTACTTTTTGCCTGTAGCTTATATGGAGGCAAGCCTGTAACACAAACGGCATGATATTTGATAACAGTTTTGCCACTTGCACATTAAAACGTTTAACACATATTTTAATCAGCTGGTAATTTGGAAGAATATGAGTATTGGAGATTTAGTAGCCTTTAATTTTAATTTTACTAGAAATAAGTTTGACTAAATACAATTATTACGACGCAAAGCATGATTAACCCGATGCCTCTCTCGCCTACCGAGAGTATGGCCATCTGAAAACTCTCTTTGTCTGACCGGCTCCCGAAAGCACAATTGGCCGAGCGTCCGCTTCGGGAGCGGTAAATCCAGGGTCAATCCTGGATCGGGTCAATCCTGGGTCGAGTCACACCTAAGACTTTAAAAGAGAAAGTTCCTCGCTTGACTAGCTGACCCGTATCAGTATAAAGGCCCGTGCGGGGCGACTTACTTGCCTTCGGCAAGTTGTCTCATTGAAGCAGCGGTGGAAATCCGTCCTGCAACAAGGAGGCATATTACACGCACTCTAAGGATTCCTTCGTCGTCATTTGACTGAAAAATTGTTAAGTACGACGTCAAACCCCAAGCACTCACTCACTCTCTTTGTCTGAATGGAACTAGTGCGTCTTTTACAGGCTGTCTCGCACGAGACCACATAGTGAGTGCAATACCAACATTACAAAACCTTCTTTATTCATGCGTATAATGCCGCAGCGTGTACAAACCTTACCGTTTATGATCTGTCACGTTGCACTCCATAGGGGGGCCAGGAAGCGCCTGTACAAACTATCAAACATTTTCTACATACAACATAAACATTATATGTATTCTGTCAGTCATTCAACCATCTGTTGGTTTTGAATCCCCTCACCTGCGCGTGACATGATGAACGCGGCGATATCCAGGCTCATTTGTAACACATTACCGCTCATCTGAGGCTCAAATATGATCTTGGCTGCAACAAAGTATAACACTTATAGGCGTAAGATATATTGTTTATTTGTAAATATTGTTCTTCTGAGTTTATTTTTAATACTATATATATATAAATGTAGTTCTAATTCCATCTTGCTCTTCATTCAAGATCATTATGATCGCATAAGGTGAGCACTTAAATTCAGAACATTCCGAATTATTTTGCTTTATTTATTTTTGATGTCAAGAAAAGGTGTATTTATTGGACTGGGAAACAGAGGGTTAATTAACCAGCCCGCATTCATGTTGGCAGGATTAAGGGCTCACCCTCTGGCCTGTGTCGCGACTGCAACTGAAGGATCCACTGTTCTGAGATCGGGGAAGCAAAGGCCCCGGTTAGGAACAATGTACTCTCGAACACGAAGTACGTCATCACTGCCCGGATGGACTCCTCAGCACTATCAAACATAATCGACTACAACGGAAAACGAATGATAAATAAAACTCGCACCAAAAATCAACGAGAGATTAACGTATTTTACATTGTCTTGAACTCGAAACATCGCAGTATGTCTTAATACAAAAAGAAAAAATTAAAGCGACATGTCAAGAATTTTTATCAAGGCCCTACGTCACAATATCATGAAAACGTTTTATTATCGCAAAGACTGTCACGCTGTTTACGCAGTTATTGGGGAAAATGTTTCTCAGCGTGTTAAAACGATCGTACTCCAAATGTTTCCACTTCAGGTGAGCAAGTTCCGGTTGGCTGCACGACAGAAGTGAGTACAGCGCTGGGGCCGACAAATGTCTCTCCTCGAAGCCATCCTCCAGGGCTGTAGGTCCCAGATAAATCGGTGTACACCTGAGAAAAGAAAAACAAACATGACCGACACGTCTGCGTACCCATAAATCAAAACGTGTTAAATGATTTTCTACGATATAATGTAACACACAAATGTAAGAGTATGTCAGACTCGTTATCACATGGAGAATGCATGGTGTACACAAAGCATTGCCCACCAAAAAGTATCTCACAAAAAAACGAATTACACCAACATGCCCGGTTTCCTCCCACCAAAATGCTGTTACCCGTCATATAAGTGAAATATAGTACGGCGTAAATCACCAATCAAGTAAATCAAATAAATAAGTATTTTTCTGAATCAATTCAATGTTAACTGTAAATTCACACTCATAACCCCTCTGTCTATTTCATGTGACCATAACAACAACAGTACAGATTGTAATTTCCTTGGAAAAGAAAACCTGTACTATATGAACAGTTTTTGAGGGGTATAAATGTAAAGCCATGTTAATCATATATTAAGATGCATGAAAAAAGATATGACAAGCTTTAATTTTAATGATGTGTGCTTTTTGTCTGTTATAAACGTCTGATAAACAGTCGACAAAATCAAAGCAACAAAAGCTACTAAAACTCATGTATGTGATTTAGGGGAATTACTGAGGCAGTAAATGTCACAATAGAGAAGAGAATTTTATACATGTTTAATGTAGCGTGACGTATAGATAATGGTGTCAGTTGTGCTGAGCAAGTTGTAATGAAGTTATTACAAGTATTGATAAGAAAGATAGCTGTTAAATGACAATAAACTGTCATAAAACACTTGTTTACGGAAAAATAGTGCGATATCATTGCTATTACCCCACCCCTACCCAGGAAGTCCTGTGGGGGAGAGTGAGGATGTCCTGGAGGAAGGGGGAGTGGAATGCAATACATCCGTGTGAAAGGTATCAGGGTGGGACCAACAGAGAGCAACGTACATCAAAGTCACCGATCTAGGTAGATAAAGAGTCAGCCATAAGGTGAAAAAGAAGAACGCCTTGTGCAGGCTAACGGTGTAACTGTGATTAACTCCATGCCCGGAGCAGCTGGTGACGGACTATTTAGTGATAACAAGGTGGTGATCAGTCATGACGCATACCTGGCCGGACTTGATGAGGTACAGGTCATGATGGGGTGTGTGGTATGGAAAGAGGTAGGTCAATCTGAAAAACCAGCGGTTGGTCTGAAAAGGAACACCGACAGAAAATAAACCACTAAAAACACAAAGATGAAAAAAACGACCATATTAGTTATCAAAGTGTTGAGGCTAATTTGTCCAGCAAACATAATTGAAGCACTTTTCTTGAATTTTGTTTTCTTTGGTTTCTACATGTAAGTTGTTTTTTGGCTGTTTTCCTAACTGTGAAGGTAGAATAAGGTCTGAAATTAGAGAATTATCAAAGGATAATACCAAAATCACTGACTATAGAGCGGTGGGTACGAAACAAAGTAATAACCTGGTGTATCTTAATGCATATAACCATCTTTTGTACACCTTTTGTGCACCTATTGTACACCTTTTGTATTCTTTTCCTTTTAGTTTAATTCGGTTGGCTATTCGGTAGGATTATCAGTCGGTGGTGTCTTGTGGGAAATACTATTTGGCCAGTGGGTAACCTTTTTATTTTACTCCAAGTACTATAAGTTACAATGCTTTTTATTCTTTTGATAATTGATTTCTTTTATATTCAGATTTTGTGTGATGTGTGCCATTATTTATTTCATATACTCTACTTTCAGAAAAGAAAAATAAGGTTGCCCAAGCTTGGACAGAAAAGACCTTTATTCACACCCTGAAGTACCCTTAATAAAAGTCTGCAATAAGGTGAAATGGTTTTCCACTATCCCTGTCAACTTTTCCTCTACCAATATCGTACGAAACACATGTCTGAAATTTAGCCCTACAAACTGGAAACGTACAAAATAATAAACAAGTCAGCACTAACCTTAAGTGCGTTCCTTAACTCCCCCTTCACCGTGAATGGAATCGTCCCCTGGTATGCCCCGTAAACCGCCCCCTGTGTCAGAGTAAAGAATTGGGCGGATTCCCCGCTGGACAAGATGAAGTGTAGCGACACTCTCCTCACCTGTCTGGAAACCGTAATCCATAACCCCAACACATCAATCATAGTTCACGGATTATATTCATTAACTTAGTTAATTTTACATTTTTAAATGCGTCACCAGGACAAATGCACTTTTAATGTTGAACAAAGAAACAAACACATGTTTTGTCACAACCCTACTTTCACATGAACATTCAGGGTGGACTTCAACAAGCAACTGTATTTTTTTTTACTCACTACAAATGTAAATAAAATTGAAGACTATAAAATATAAAACTGAACTAACAAACCGGTTAACTCATGTTTGATACATACGGTTTTTGAACTTGTTTAAAGTCCACTATGTACTCGACAGTGGATGAAGTCCATTGTTCGTCTGGCTTTTCAATGAAGGTTATGGTTTGGCCATCCATCGGTGTCCCAGTAGTATTCCCCTGTCCACAATCAATGTCATATAGTCATGAAAGTTTGGTTAAATTCATATTTGATTGAAATTCTTCTCTATTCATATTTTGATTGGAGTACATTTAATTTGGTCATTGCGAGACATTACGACGTAACTTCAATACAAAAACAACAACGGAAAACATCTCCTGCCTAGTTCTTATTTTCATTGCAAAGCAAAATTAAATACTGATTTCATTGCAAAATAGATATAAATATGCGGAGCGCCCTCGACCTAATGGTTAACGCACAAGTGCAAAACAATGACTAGAGAGTCTCTCACCAGTGCGATCGCTGAAAGTCAAGTGCAGCTCAAGCGTGGAGGCTTTCGTAAAATGATGCGGCCATACTTTCACGTAGTTTTTGCGTGAGCGGGATGTAATCAAAGTCTTTGGCATGATTTTTCCCGGGTTTGAGGTGTAGGTTCTAACCATTATACCACCCCAGCGGTCTTGAGCCATGTTTAGTATATCAGTCTAGTTACCATAAAAGCAAAGTCAAAATATGGTTTGATATGCATATTTGCAGATTAAAGCTAGCTGTGCTATATAATCGCTATTGTGTGTACTAGTTTCATATAAAAAAAAAAAAACACTCCGACCGGATATAGTTGAGACGCAGAATTGTATTACGGTGGTAGGATGGATTTGGTCCTTTACCTTGTACATCAAGGTGGCTGGGTAGGGCCAGCTTGTGATCGGGGCACTTTGGTTCCTGCAGAAATCTGATCCATCTGACGTCACGCTACTGGGGCTGAAACGTAGCACGAAGACTTGTTATGTACAAAATGTACAAACATATACAGGCACGAGGGTAATAGACGCATCAATTCCGACAATAATACACGTAATAGCAATGTTCAGCCTAAAAATATTGTCTGACGCCGATAATTGCACGACCTGAATCGCAGCTAAATGATCCAACAAATCTCATGGAAGGTTAATTCTGCTTGAAGGCGAAATAACATGGCTTTTAACTTCACTCAGTACTTCTTCCTCATTGACGTACATACGTCATCAAAACAGCTTAGACAGCGGAGACAATATTCTTCCCCCCTGACGTACATACGTCAAGAAAACAGCTCAGACAGCGGGGACAATATTCTTCCTCACTGACGTACATACGTCATCAAAACAGTTTAGACAGCGGGGACAATATTCTTAATGTAAAATACAACAACATCGAGAGCAAACCCAGAGCAGCCACGACAATATATGACGTAATTTTAACTGTTCATGTAATCTCCTAAATAGTACCAGGCTACAAACCCTGGTGCTGAGGCTGGTGTTGAATGAGACTTCGCTCGATGGTTCGGGTAACAGAAAACGTGCGCACAACAGTCTCCTTAAAATGTATGTTGTGACGAGATGTGTTAAAGCCGACATTCTTTCACCAATCGTCAGCAGTATAACACACGTTTCAGTTCAAAAATCGCAAGACCAGTTTCTGACAAACAACATTCAAGATAAACCACCAAATTGTGACCATGCTAGTTCATAAGTTGTCGTTTTGCCTAAATATTTATCTCAGTTGCGATTCATGTACTTCCCCCATGTCTGGCCAGGTTAAGCGGAATTAAACACAATTACGAATCAGAGAGCCTGAGTTGCTGAATACCCCGTCCATATTTACTAACAAGAGAACAGTACACGTAAAAAATTAAGATACTTAAGGACAAACCGTTTGATGGCATACCAACGGCACACTGGTTTTTGGAAGTGATATCATGCGATCTTGACTGAAATCGTCAGACAATACACAATATTTAACAAAAGCTAAAGATGAGATGTGTACACGCTAAGTGCAGACATCCTTCTGCAGAGTGCTATCCAAGTAATTACAGTGCTATACAGTCATTTAGAAAGGCATGTGTCATGGGTTTATGAGAAAGCTAGAACTTTTGGAACAATGAGAGGGGATTTGATCATTGGGTTTATATCAATGTAAGTTGTAAATTAACACAGAATCTACAGTCAAATCTGTGTCAAGGGCGACAACCAAGCCAGGTAGCTTGACTTACTTGATTCGGATATTTGCACACGAGTAGTATACAGTGCAATTAGATGGACTGGTATCGTCAGCAAGGCAAGGTTTTCCTGAAACACGCGTTAATGCAGAAGATAATATACTAAAACATCTGAAAGAAAATGTCATGTTAGAAGTGTGTTGGCAACATGTCTTGGATTGTGAGTGCTCTGACTTCACACTCTTTTTTGGTGTCATTCACCAGGGCAAAATCTTTTACAATATGCCTGCCAAAAGCAGAATTCTGCACGTGGACTACAGCCACCGAAACCTGAATCTCTTGTATAGTTTTCATGTTACTCTTTCACATACTAACAGTTAAGCATTACAGGAATAGTAGGAATAAAACTCTGAGGTAAAATGACAAGAGGCCGGGTTTCACCGGTTATGGTTGACAAACCTCAGCAGAAAATGCTACTATAGTTGGAATCGGACACGTTATAGAACAACGATTGCTCTCTATTTAGAGCTGTGATTGTTTCAAACTCTACAACTCTACAACAATCTATAACAGACGTCATTCGGTATATGTTATGTGAACGGTTATGTTCAATTAAAAAGACTGTATACACCATGGAGAGTAAAACCAGAACAGTGACGACAGTGTGGTACATGGCAGTTTTTCGCACATGACTGATGAAATACAGCCTTGTGAATTGACTCAGTTAGCGTTTGTCTAATTAATTGCAATAACGCCAAGTGTGACTATTTGTCAACTACACTAACCACTATCGTTGTTGCTTTGGTTTTACTCTCCATATACTAAAGTCTTTTATGTTTTTATTCTCACTGTTCTGTTCTAGCCACTTATACATCCCCTACCACCTTGGGTTTTAGCAGAATTAAGCAGTGAGTGTGTTAATTGCAATTTCTCAGATGTCACCTGTCTGTTTATGTTATTCCACTGCGTTAACCAGAGCAGTTATTGAACCTACCGTCAGTAGCTATGGAGGAGAGCTGGAGGTAGCAGCGACTACAGTTAATGTTGGGGATCTGTATTGTGAGGAAAGTCCCGCTCCTCTGACAGCTCCCCAGTGGGTAGGAATTCGGCTGGAAACATGTACAATATGACAAGTTTTATATCAAGGTAGCTTATCCGATATTTGTGTACAAGTAATCGGAAGAGCAGATCAGAAATTGAGTCATCATTGAAACAACAGTATTTTTTCAATCAAACTTGAACATTTGAAAGCCAAAGGTCAGGCTGCGTTATCAAGCGATTCGCCAGCTTTGAATGACTGATGTAAAGTTTTTGAATTTGACTGTAACGTTAGAGTGACGCTGTTCTGCATTAGCCCCTTTAACATTAATATTTGAAGCTTCATCAGAATTAACGTTAACTGTGCCAAAACTATAATTATGCATGATTTGTAATCCTTCTAGGTTCATGATCACATGCTAGTGTTTGCTGAAATGCTGAAATCCATACCACCATATGCCACAATCGCGTTTACAATAAGCTGATTTCATGACCAACGTGCTGAAGAAATTAAACTGATGCTTATAAATCTTCAATGACCAGAATGTGTTCTCGGTCCGCTTACCCTCACAATTACGCTGATGTATTCCCAAGATATACGATTGCCTGTAACCTGAACGATGAAAATGATGACATAGTGTGATAAAAAAAAGTCTTACCGTACACAAAGGAGATCTGAATAATGTGGCGTTGTCGTTGTGTGGAATTCGATCGACGATAATACATGGCTTTACTGATCCCCACTCTCCTATTGCTATACGACTTGGTCTACCTGTAACACAGCGAACAGGTTTGACCCGAAATTGTATCCCTTACACTGCTTGAGTTATTTGCGAATGTGATTTTGTAACCTTTCGAATGTCCATTACGAATAAAACTATTACTTTACATGAACCGATATGCAAAAAAACCATAAAAAACTTCATTGTCAAACAGAAATGTATATGCTTCCAATCCTATATCCGTTTTGAGCATGATTTCCTATGTGTAGCTTCGCCACGAAATTGCTGCAATATTGCCATAGTGGCGCTAAGTCATTCATCCCTATATGCATATAAGGTCTAACAGTATATAAGTTAAAACAGAATATAAATATTCCTATGGGTTATATTCTAATTTTGACGGTTGTTTTAATTTGCTATGATAATAGCTTGTTCTCACCGTAACAAGTGCCGTGTCCTCCCATTGTATTGTTAAAGGACCGGGATGGACGTCTGTAAAGTCTGCAGAGAAGTCCTCATTGAAAGCGTTCTGTCCACAAGGTCCCTAGTCGAAAAAGCATTTGAATCTCAGGATGGAATTTTCTGTCGCTGAGGTTTATGTCAACTATAATGTCAGACAGATATGTGTGTTCTTCGAAATGTATCTTGGGTCTGTTTGACACAACGATTCCTTTTGCTTGATCCTCGTGAATCAGTAAGATACTTTCGTTACACTGCATGCCACATACACCTTTAACCTTCGAGATACCCAGAGTAAAGTGCTGTTTTCGAAGCAGAAACAGACACCAAGGTTCACTCAGATCACATGGTGAAAGGCATATATACTCCATGAGGCTACAAATTATTTATTTAGAGATCCATTGTGACCAAGAGTTAACTAACAGAGATTCGAGATTCTACATAAGAAATATTCAAGTAACAGCAATAGACAGTTTTCATCAAAGACAAAAATTTTGCAAGCGCCGTGCAAATTGTCCGATTTAGCCGTTCAAGTGGCCGAGATCCCACGCGAAAATATTCATACGTAATATACAGAATGAGATTTTTTTAGATGAAAAGTAAGCCAGTCATTTTTCCGGCGCACAGAGTAATTTTTAAAGAAATTATGTTGCATTATACATGCCTCAACTTTCTCTGGGTAATATATCATAAGTATTTAAGGAAAAGCCTGTAGGAAATGCTAGCTGATGACCAGAGTACATATACACGGGATGCTGCGAGGAAAAGCATTCTAGCCGTATTTTTCTTGCAGTTCTATAGAGGTACAACATATCAATGTGTAGAGCTTCTGTTGTCACGTGTCACTGACGAACGACATTTTTGGTAGCGAGTATAACTGATTTTCCAGACAGCTGAAATACAGGCGACTGGCTAAAAGAGTTAGACTATAGCGTGTACCGCGTGTCCCCCGCCCAAGCTGACACTATACAGGATACGGTAGACTCAGGCATATCAAATCCACATAAATCTAGTGGAGTTGCCAAGAATTTGCTAATTCACGGCGATATAAGGTACATTACATTCCTCGTACTGTTGTAGTAACTAAACTGAATACGCATTCGGCCTGGCTGTTTGAACATGAACAGGTGAGTAGATTTCATGTGTTGGTATACAACCTTTAGTCACAGGTGAATAAATTGGAAAATTAGCATACAACATGTTAATCATGCAGGTGATATGATAATCGTCTCTTTGTCTTCCGCTAATATGTGCATAGATAATTTTGCACACCGGGCTGGCACAGATAGTTTTTGCACACTGTACTGGCACAGATTGTTTTGCACACCGTCAACTAGGCAAATAAAGAAATGACATTTAGTGCTAACTAATTTATTTATTTATTTATTTATTTATTTATTTATTTATTTATAACTACAGACCTACAGACTGGCTGAAACACCATGAATCTCACTTTGACACTGAAGCCAAACTACCTCCTGAAAGTTTTACCGTTATAGTAAACTTCGGACGTAAATATTTTAATGAGTTTGCCAGTCAAGACAAAGCATATTAATAACGAACTATAATAACTATAAATATAATAGCCAAGTTGTACAAAGTAATTTGTCATCCATGTCATATCGTGATATACTGGAGTATAGTGAATCAGGTAAGTTAACGATCGTGTACCCTCAGATCACACGTGTACATGTCTGCAGTCCGATAAGCTGATAGAATACAACACAATGAGATCAACATCCTCAGTTGTTCGTGTTAACCGTCGTTCTACATAAGATGATGTCACATAATCAACAGACTTTAGCATTTGACCAAAAACAAAACGTACAAATGGCTCCTCCGGTCAGTTGATGTATGTACAGGCGAATATATAAATTATATTGGTACGTAAACCAAAGGAAATATGTGAACGATAAACAGGACTCCGTGATTCGTCCCTGAATTAAGAATTAAATGATCCAAATGGTCCGTTTTTCTGAATTCGGCAATTTGCCCTTTTATTTTAAATTTTGTCATGTTTTTGGCCAGTGTGAAAATTCATAAGGTAAATAATCTAGTAGTAAGCGGGCTGAAAGGGTAGTGATTTGTAATACATGAGTGATATATAAGGCCAGAGGTCGCGTTAGAACATGTCTTACACACTTACACACTTTCCAACAGAAGCGTCAGAAATGTATATGTCATAGATTTAATCTGTATAGTGATCATAGATTATGAAAACAAAGAATTCCATGCCATGTAACGTTAAAAAATGCCTATGGCTGATAGACGTCCTGACAACAATAAAATAGCACAATGTTATAAATATGACATAAAACAACAGCATACAAGCAGAAATTAGCACATGAGGAGGAATCGCATGGTTAAAAGACAGCATAACATAAAAACATGATCATTTATCAGAGAGACTAGACCTAACCTGCTTGACGACGAGACCTGTCAATTCAAATGTTATAAATAACAGGTTACGCAGTTATTCATATCTAACAACGTTTTGGCACAATTTCCCGATATCTTTATATCTTAGTTTAGTCACCTTTTAAAATTTCTCTGATTGATACTGAGTGTACTATATATTGTTGGTCTGTATAAGACGCTAGAACTATGTATATGATTGATTGCTATCAACTGTTTTTATTACCTGCGTCACTGGCTTGTCGAATGTTTATTTATGCCTTGTAGTGATTAGGGCGTCCATTCGTAGTGATCAGCGTCGCCGTATTGTACTGACAGGCCGGGGACCGATTTCATGAAATGTGATTTGAGCTGAAGTCATCATGAACGAAGTGAAAAGTGCTATTCAGTGCGACGCAGAAAACTGTTTATAAAACAATTTTCATCTATGCTTTTCGATGTGCCATATAAGTTAAAATTGGATAAAATACGACGGCCTTACCGCATCTAAGTAATGTTACGTCACATCACTTTCTGTTAAGTGCGATATAAAACCCCAAGCATACATTATACGTCAAGAATTTCCCCTATTTGCCTTAGGAAGATTTTGAAAATAGTTATTTTCTTCAAAATACCTTAGGATGAACATTAGGATCATCCTAAACAGTTTTAATGGATTTTAGGTGCTTAAAATAATTTGCAAACTTTGACAATAGAAAACTTATTGTCTCACACATTGACAACAGGAAACGTTTTGTTTAGAAAAAAAACAGTTTGTCCCATACTTTGACAACAGAAAGCTTTGTCTCATACTTTTACACCAAAAATCGTTTTGAATCACACATTGACAACAGGAAACGTTTTGTCTCATAGTTTGACAGCAAAAGCGTATTGTCTCAAAATTTGACAAGAAAATATATATTGTCTCATACTCTGACAATAGAAATAGATTTGTCCCATACATTTGACAAGAGAACATTATACACCGACACTAGAAAGCAATTTGTACCATACATGTACTTTTGACAATAGAACATTATACACCGACACTAGAAAACGATTTGTCCCATACTTTTGACAACAGAACATTATACTCCGATACTAGAAAACGATTTGTCCCATACTTTTGACAATAGAACATTATACTCCGATACTAGAAAACGATTTGTCCCATACTTTTGACAATAGAACATTATACTCCGATACTAGAAAACGATTTGTCCCATACCTTTGACAATAGAACATTATACTCCGATACTAGAAAACGCTTATATTGGTAACTAGTGCATTTCCTTCGTTTACAAAGCTGTGGCGATGACCTTAAGGCAGGTGATAGTAACGCAGATCATCAACTTACCTGTGTTATATTAGATAACGCTTTCTGTGGCCGTGGGCATATAAACCTCACCTGCGCGCCAACATGAAAGAAAACACAGCAAAATCCTACTAGTCTTAGAACAGGTAAAGCGAACATTTCTCTGCACAACGGCGAAACTCAGCAGATCCGAACTTCATAACGTCTAAACATAATTTCTGTCCGTCACTCAGCCCCTTTCACCATATTTTGACAAAAACATATCTACAGTTAGAAAATAAAAAACTCATTAATTCGTGTGACGTGAGGTATGTAGAAAGTGATTATAGCTAAGAGTCACGAGCTACCGCCATTAATGTCAAACGCGATACAATCAACCACATGTCTATGACGTGTGTCCACTATAGCATATGTTACTTTCTACCTGCATACGTAGTTCTGATTAACCTATATTTCCCTGGTTCTGATTCACGAGTAATGAGACAGGCCAAAATTGACTTACCTGATGAGTTCCTTGCAAAGGTAAATACAGGTGAGTGAAATTGTGTGCCCGAAATATGTATCGTAACGGTAATCACTTGACGTCACGCGTATGAAACGAAAGTAAAGTTTTCTCTGAACCATCAGTGATTTCACGTAATGCCTAAATTTTTATATAATTTTAACCATTTTATGAAATGATTAAAATTGTCAGTTATAGTTGCACAGAGATGATTTATTTACACTGAAAAAGTCATTAAAGGCAAAGAAAACACTAACGTGAAGTATATTACAGATGAACGACCAGTAAACACTGGACATAAAATAGTCTGAAATTTTACACCCTATATAGTGCATTTGAAACTTTCTAGAGTGGACTATGTTGTCATCTCATTTTTTTTGGCCAAGGAACACCCACAGAATGCTACATTTCATCATTCAGAATGCATATACATATAGAATTGTAAGTGTACTCACTGAATGGACCTTGAAACAAACTATTTCAAGCAAAAACATGAATGTGACGTCACAAATAACAGCGGAATATTATTCCATCGTTGAATATTATGTTTTAAGACCATTTTACTTGGTTAGAAAAAAAATAAATAAATAAAATTATTTTCCAGTACAATGTCCAATGGTCTTCAATCTGATATATACTTCACTTAACTAAGTTTCCTTTAGCTAGATTATAAAACTGAAAATGACAGCTCTTATAAGAAAAAGCAGATACTGAATCACAGGCTCGAAGCACAACGAAATCCTTAATTATTTATATTCAAAACTTTTTATCATGTCATATATTCGACCAGTGGCGAGCTTCCGATGGTTTTAACGTATTTTAAGGTCTTTTTCAATCTTTATGTAACGAGTGTTGCTCTATATACATATCAAATTCGAATCGGTCCAATTGTTTTTGAGAAGAAGATGTTTTGCTCGAAATCTAATGTAGCTTAGAAGAACAAGCTTTAAAACCTCTAAAGATAATATCGGGGCAAACTTTGCTGCCAGATTTCAAACAGCTGTGATTTGCAGTTTTCTAGAAAAAACGACACAAAGCAATGCCTGAAAACTATGGTTTTAATATTCCAGTCACGAACAGCTTGAAAACCCAATTACACACAGAGAATGATCATGATAACCTCTGAGGTATACTATAGCCGGTGGGTGTATCGATAAATACATCGATATCACAAAGCAGTGGCCATCCGGATTAGCTCTGTGGAACTACTTTGGGAATCTATAGTGATGAAAACACCACTATTACAAACAGTCCAGTGGTTTAGAAGTGATATCAGATCAAAAAAGAAAACAAGGGAAGACGAAGGTTTTGCGGAACAACGTAGGTATGCGGTTCTATACGAAGTAATAACACTCCAGAAGGATAAATCAAAGGCTTTTTAATTGAAACAACATGACTGGACACACGAAATGAATACAACATGCGAACCGCAACCTGACTTGTCCTGTTTGTTATGCTGTGTCTGGACCATACAATGTCTCAATACACGGCTGTCAAAGAATGAATATCTTCCATAAAATAAGTATACATCAGAATGACCCGCAGAATTATAGTTGCACCAAGATATCCTTTAAAAGAACACCGTCACACCGTGGTGGTATCCGTGATATTTTGCGATTTGTTTGTTAGTGAGTAGCA
This sequence comes from Liolophura sinensis, assembly GCF_032854445.1. Classification (NCBI taxonomy): domain Eukaryota; kingdom Metazoa; phylum Mollusca; class Polyplacophora; order Chitonida; family Chitonidae; genus Liolophura; species Liolophura sinensis. The sequence continues at coordinate 16,584,850 of NC_088295.1, forward strand.
AGAAGAACACAAAATTCATACAAATACATTGATTTCGCCATGTTTGGCTGAAACACGCTAACTAGTCAAGTAGCTGAACACTGAACTCTTCATTGCCGGAGGTAACATTGTATTGCACAGAGCACTGTGTAATTTATATGCATAACCAGACCACTGACGTAAAGGTCATGGGAACTATGCCCTCCCATTGAATAACAGGTCAGATATCTAATCATAGGTTCACAAATTTGCAACCCTGACAGAGGTACAGGTTTTTCTTGTTTTCTTTATCTTCGGAGCTTTGTAATTTCTTAATGAAACATCGCAAAAATTTGAAAGTTGTTTGGATTCGAAGGCATGAAATTTCCTATTGTAATTTCCAGTATAAATGGTCTGAGAGTTTCATGTTAAATATATCTCATTACGTCTTGGAATAAATTTTTGGTCGAAGAATATTAAAACAAAATGGCTGTCGTGGGATATACAACACCTTTGCCCTGTAACATTTGGTTTGATCGGTTATCTGACTGGTCATAGGTCTACACCCTCAATGCTGAACTGATTAATTGGATACTGTAGCTTTCAGAGCCTTTCCCCGGAAGTACAAGTCTTTGGTTAACATAGACATCACACAAGGAATCTGTTTCTTGGCGTTCTTTTTGGGATTCATAGATACGGACTGGAAGTCGTAAGCCACCTTCCTGTTCACCAACGTCAACAACCGTAACAGGTCCCTCTTGTCCCCCAGACGATTGAGGACATCACAGAAGGCCTGGCAAAACCAAGATCCCTGGTGTTCGTTCCACCAGGCAGAATAACCTGGAAGTATGATCAGTTATAAAGTTTATCACCAACGTTACCAAGTCGACCCACATCTCCATCTACATTTCTACCACAAACACTCTATCCGTCCAAACTGTCTTCACGATATTTTGTCCCCCCCCCAAACTCCTTCCATCTACATCCACACTCCTTCCACCTAGACCCTCGAACACCACACTCACATCATGCACACTCCTACCTACAATTCTTCAACGCACACTCCCCTACCCACTCTACCTCGGCTACAATCCCACACGACACTTATCACACCCAAACTCCCTCTGTCCACATGTACTGCCTTCCACACTCTCTTGTTGGCCACATATAATTCCCCCACCAATCCTACCCTACCATACTCCCCTTGCCCAGATTCACTACACTCCCTCCACGCACAACCACTCTATCCACACCATGCTTAAAAGCGTAAAATTCGACATTTTCATTCCATGCCTTAAGACCTATCTGGCTAAAATTGCTTTAGCTATTTCTACCCACCCTCCCTAAAATCTACCGATCCACACACTATCTCAGAAAAGATATGCACGGTAATACTTTAAATGCCTAGGAACACGACTGAAACTATAAATTTAAGTAACGAAATACATAATAAATGACATGGACTATGCCCAGAACCTTTGCTCTCAATCACCAACTTTGTTACCGACCTGATATGGAAGCGGTGACCACGAGGAAGTCAGGCATGAATTTTATTGCCTCGCCTGGCGGTCTTTCCTGCGACTGATTATCCACCGTGTCCACCCCGTCTACAAAGTCCACGCCGTCGTCCAACCGTGTGCCCTGACACGCCTGCACAAATAGGTATATTAACGTCAATATGTGTACCTACGCTCGTTACTAGACACTCGAGATTGGGTGTGACTTTTCCGTGGGTTTCCTCACCCTTAAATTATACTGTTGTTCATGTGTGTTGTTGGCTGCTTTAGTTCCTACCACAATCGCTTGGATTTGGGAGCCGTATGAGACATCTCACTCCGTGCCTCGGGGCACAAGGACGGAGCAAATTGCGCGCGAATGGTACCGTCCACGTCCCGCAAGTCGCGGGGCGAGATGTCCTCACCCGGTTTCCATACTTTTTCGTGACTTTGCCGTGTTTTTTTTTCACCCTCACCCTTTCAAGCAACCGATCGGTCATCATACCCCAAGCAACTGTGTCCGCATACAGACAGTGTAATTTTCCACATTTACCTGTATAAAGAACAATTTGGGTTTTCCTCGAAGTCCAGCACAGTTCTGTTCTGAGAAGGGTTCCAAAAGATCCGACAAGGGAATGACACAATCTGTGGCCAACACGAACCCTGATTCTCCGTGAGAGAGGAATACAAGGGCGAAACAATCTGAGTTGTGGTGATCATATTTGGTAGCTGAGAACAGAATATGGAGAATATAGATTATAGAGTATTTCTTGGGGGGGGGGTCCTGGGAGATAAACGTTAATCATGCATGAAAAATTGCTGTGGCATAGATTTATGTAGTCTAGATCCAAAAGTTGACACAGTTAAGAGAATTTTTGACGCCATATTAGACAGATACGTCATTCTCTACGTAGTAATTCCAATAAAGGTGGCTGTTGTTATTGTTTTGTTTTGTTTTGTTTTGTTTTTTTGTTTTTATTTCTTTTCCAAGAGTGTACATGACAAATCAGCTTACATCTGTCTGTACAAAGAATTACCGTCAACGAAGCGTTGCAGTTATTACAAAAGTGAAAGCGATAGTAGCAAGTTTCAGAAACTATACTAAGGACGGCTAGATAAGTTTCATTGACAGCAGATATGATAAACAGAACCATCACAAAATACGCCATATAGGGTCCAAACTATAAAGCCCTCGTTTGTGCTGATAGGACGAAATGCTTCAGACCGGGCATTATAACAGTGCTGAGGACGAAAATGAAAGTGAAACTCAATATAGTATCGCAAAGAAAGTAAAAGTTTGATGCACTACCGGGTATCTATTTTGTCTAAGAATTCCAAGACAGTTGTAATTTAATGTTTGCTTCGTCCACTTGCAACATCAACTCCGAGTTTATATATGTGCATCACCAACAGACAAAGAAAAGCGCATGTATAATGAATGTTGACGAACTTACAGTGATCCAGGATAGCACGGATACATCTCGCTGTCTTATTCTTGTATTTTCTCACTTCAAATCCGAGAACGGTAAGGACTTTTTCCATGTTAAGGGCGTCAACATCGGTACCTGCCCTTTCCGGGACTTCCGCACTTAAGAAGTCCCGATTGTTGATGATAACAGCCAAGCCACGCCACTTATAATCCATACGGTATTCATTGTCAGACTCCATACTTCCTCATGCATACCTGCGCAGTGAAAACAGCCAGTAATGCACTACATCCAGATCAGATTACCCGTTCTCTGTATAAATGCCACTGGTATATATAATTTTCAATTATAATATATCAATTCCGTTAGCTGGCTCAAATGTGAGATAGAACCTTGAGCTATTCTTACCTAAAACCAAATGACTGCAGCGCAACGTTTAACATGTATATGGAGTCGATTCCAAATGGTCAGTTTTTGTTACTGGAAACTGAAATTTAGACATATTTGTTTTAATTTCTAAAGCCAAAACATAATCTAAAATACCTCATTTCAAATTTTGACTTAAGTCGGAAATGACTTTGTGGGATCGGCCCCAGTTTCTAATGTTACGTCATTGGTTTCAAAATGGTGCTGACAGGCGTGTTCCCTGTCTCTTCTTTGAAAACGATTATATACAAATTTTCACATATTCAGTGACATGTGTATCAGTGGAAAACAGCTTGTTTATCCTTAACATTGAAAATTACAAAAACAAATATGTGGATGTGCAGTTTTGCCAAATTCTGCGTTCCACTCACAAGCAATAGTATTTAGAGGGTAGCTCTTAGTTATGTCGAGAGCCATCGATCCAACTGTCATGTAGATATATATGACGATATCCTCGCTGCATTGCCTCATCCTTTCGTCCACGAACATTCAAATATAATGTGATTCTGTCATTATTACGATTCATACATTTCACTGTTTTTTGCTTCCAAGAATAAAACTTTTATTTTCTTCATTGATGCTCCTGAATTGATTATGAACAAGGTGATACTGACGAGTATATCACTGCATTCCATTATAGTTTCCTGTACTAAATTCACTTTTTGTTACTTGGTTGTCTTTACTCATCCATTCATTTGTTTGTTGTGTTGATTTATGGCGTCGGTGTGCAAGGAGTAAAGCATTGCCTGGCAGTCCTCGGTTCTCAGTGTGCTGTCCTCAACACACTGCTGTTGTCCGCTGCATAACATGGCTGTCCGTAATCCCTCTACATTTCTACGCCCGATGTATTCAGTTTAGTGATGTGCTTCGACTTCCAAAACTTCTCCGATAACATGACTTACGTGCATGATCTTTCATTCATGCACCATGTTCGAAATTTCCATATGATCGCTCGTCAACTTCTCGACTTCTTGCATTACCCCATATGGAGGCCTACGCGGAAAAAGCGGAAGGGGATGTCTCCGAGTATTACCGAGTGAACATGCGCGGAGCATCCGTCAAATGTAAAACATGGCGGATGAGCGGTGTTAGCCATACCGGGCAACATCAGTATGTTGAGTACTAAGGAGTGCAAGGTAAGTCAATGCTTGCATAAAATGGGCTTCTTCGCTTCTTTAAGTAATTGCAATGCAGTGCATGCAGAACTAAATTGTTTTGTTGAGTGGCACAGAGTGGTTCCAGTCAAATTCTCGAAAACGAAAGCTATAAAACCCTGTCCTACTCCAGTCTCACATGTTAGACAGTACGTTGAAAAGGTATGCATATTATTGTCTATTGTTCATTTGTATTTACATTGTTAATGAAATTTCATTTTTGAAATACCAGTACAAGAAAATTTTTTAAATTTACCCATTTCTGGAGAAATCCCCATCAATATTGTAGCAACTGTTAAGCTGCGATAATGATGAAATCACTGGAAATGATATTTGCATGCCTTACCTACAAATTCCAGAACCAAAACCGGGTTGGAACTCGCGCCAAGTGTGTCCTAACGATTGAGAGCCTAGGGCGCCGCACTACAGGAAGAAATGAGAAGCCGGTGAAATTTCAATACCTAGTGTATACATTAAATAGGTAGAAGTCACAAGCCGCTGTACAGCAATCGCATACCTGTGTGCACATGATATAGAAGGCAATCACAAGCCGGTGAACACTTGTTGGGTAAACTAATCACAGGCAGGTGAACATTATGTATTAGAAAGCAATCAAAAGCCTAGGTCCCTGTTCACTTATTATCGATAGCAGTCGCTGACTGTTGCACATATATAGAATGCACACACAAGCCAATGCACATTTTATATGGAACATACTCACATGCCAGTGCACACTTGGTATACAAAGCAATCAAGCACAAGTCAATGCATGCTTAACATAAATATCTATGAAAAGCCTATGACTTTCAGCAATTCACTCACAACAAGGTTGAAATCGGTCATTTAGATTGATAGCTGTGGTTATATAGTCAATCAACAGTATAGATTTTGAAACTATATGTCGACCTACGTGTGTGTCAGAATGACTGGATGTCACACTCGTATGAGAAATACACTTCAGGACAGATGTTACAATTTGAGAGAACTTACCGACAAAGAAGATTGACTGTTAGCTACTTCAGCACGCGAGTCTGAGAAAATCCACACGACCAATCTAAGGTGTTTTGCTTATGTAACAAAGTATATAACGTTATATAGTATACAGTAAGCTTAAGCCCACCCGCGAAATACTGTTGGCTTTGATGAATGATGTGAATGCTTAGTGACTTTCCAATAAAATTTAAAGATAGCCTATATTACATATCTAGCCTATATGTTAGTGCACATCACTATATATACATTCTGAATAATCTATATTTGAAAGATACGTAATCTGTTGGAAATAGAAAGGATGTCTGCCTCTTTGATTGTGAAAATGAAAGACCTGAAAGCACACAGCTACCATAGAAGACAAAATGAATCACGACAGAAAGAACAGTGATAAGATTAAGTCTGCAATAATTTCAATTGCTACATATTGGTACATTACATAGGCTTATAGCTGTTTTTAAAACATCGTGTATACACCACGATGTGTGGGTTGGGTAAACCCGGAAAGCCCACGAAAAACCAGCAACATACGCACCTGACACGACTCCTGACTGCGAACAAGCGAGCTAGATTTGAACACGCGTCTTAGGTTACCTGTCTTGTGCAGCGTGACGAGCTCTTTAGCTGAGAGAGCAAGGTCCCGTCTAACAATGGTAGATATCCTGTATAATCTTATCTGTATAGACGCATGGCTACTGTGCAATGATGTCCTTTGGCACTTGTATGTACACAACACTGCCATTATGTCATGCCAGATGTATATTATACATGAGTTACTTAGCTCACTCGAGTTTGGCTTAGAAGTGAAATGCTATGCTTTATGCCAGAAATTTGTTTGTAATTTTCTTTACTCTCATGTTCTTTCAAGTTCTTTACTACGTATTAATCATTGCCTTCAAAAGAACTCTGACTGAAAAAAATGTCAAATGACAACTTCTCACTGGCTGTGGGTCGCACATGTACGCGTGGTCGTCGAAACTCACTCTGTCTGTCCCTTCCCATCCCTTCTCTGTCTGTCTGAATTCTGGGTAATTCGATAAAAGCTAAATTCCTGAGGTCGGGGATGTTGCATGGCCTTGGTAAGAGTTCTCATTCCTGATGTCATTGATGTTGCGTTTTCTTGGTAAGACTTCCCATTAATGAGATCGGGGATGTTCTTGATCTTTGTAAGAGTTCTTATTCCCATGGGTCCGGGATGTTGCGTGATCTTGACAGTTGCACTTATTAATGAGGTCCGGGATTTTGCGTGGCCTTGGCAAGAGTTCTTATTCTTGATGCCCAGGATGTTACATAGTTTTGGCAACAGTGTTTATTCCTGAGGTCGGGGATGTTGCGTGGTTTTGGTAACATTACCTATTCCTGACAGGAATGCCAGTCGTTCGCTCTCATGTGTTTATTACCTCGAAGCACTTTCAAGCCATGTCCTTGGTGTCAGATGAATGACTATATACTATTTAGGATACAAGCCTATTGATATTATTCCAAAGCGTGCGACAAAGATTTATTTATTTATTTATTTATTGATACTTTATGCCATGCTCAAGAATATTTCACTTGTACAGGGGAAAGTCACGACCATCCGCAGGTTGCTGAAAGAGCTTCCCACGTACGGCGGGAGAGGAAGCCAGCATGAGCTGGACTTGAACTCACAGCGGAGGCATTGGTGGAAGGCTCCAGGGTAATTGTGCCGCGCTGGCGTGCTATCCAACTGGGCCAGGGAAGCCCCGCGTGAGGAAGACAACCACATTCTAAGCAGATCGCTCTTTAAAGTGATCAAAAGCACCACAGCGAAATAACTGGATCTGATAACATATGGTGAAATACAACATGACCATGTCAAATTTTACCTTGGACTGGGTTGTAATTGCTCAAATTGTTAATAACACTGCTGAAGTCGTACCAATGCAGAAAGTCACTCAGTCATTCTGAATAGACAGGATGTTTCGAGACTATGATGGTTTATATAGTTAATCTTAACATGCCATTTTCGAATTAAATTAACAGTTGTGTTCTATGTAATTTACCTCTGCCTAACTAAAACACAAAAGCTGGCCTCCGTGGTATAGTAGTTAGCCTGCTAGCACAGGACAATGACTTCGGCCTCTCACCAATGAGATCGCTGTGAATTCAAATCTAGTTCTAGTGGAAGGAATACTGCGTAAAAAATGTTCAGTAAATTATATAAATATATACCGCTATGACCAGCGAGCTAGACCAGTTATTTGAAGTGTTACCCTGTGTGTGAATGATACAAAATGTCGAAAATACACGGATCATATCGGTTACAAAAAGTGCATGTATAAATATGAGCAATAGAAATATCATTTCCAGATAGTACTCTGCAGAATACCCCATGCGATGCCACAGACGTATAACGACATACACTAAAAGAAAGATTTTTTTTACAAATTTCTTGAAATAAACCAGTGTTTTGAAAATGAACATATTCATTTAAAAGTTTAAGATTATGATGAAACATTGCACAAAATTATCACATTTGAATATTTTCTTTTTTTGGTAGCTTGACTTATGCTTACAAATGTTTAACCAGCTGTTTGATTGATTTATTTTTGATTGACTGCTTCTATCCGTCGAATGTTTGTTTAACGTTTCGGGCGGAAGTACAAGTCTTTGGTCAGCATGGAAATCACACAGGGAATCTGCTTCTTGGCGTGAATTTCCGGAACGGAATGGGACACCGATTGGAAGTCGTAAGCCACCTTCCTGCTCACCCTTGTCAGTAACCGTAACAAGTCCATCCTATCGCCCAGGCGACTGATGACGTCACAGAAGGACTGGCAAAACCAAGATCCCCGAACGTTGTTTCGCCAAGAATAGTAGCCTTAAATAGAAACGTAAATAGTTTATTATGAATAAACAACGCACAAAGCTCATCTAGGGATTCCCTGTCTCTCTAACATTTTCATTTCACCTTAATTCAAAAATTCACTTGCCAATAATATCTTGTCTGCAACTAATGTTAAATGGAGACTTAATTTCCGTCTACATGCTTTTACGCAAACAATATTCAGCTCTTCAACAACCTTCGCTCTCTTAACACGAATGTCCATATCTTGGTCATACTGCGTACAGAACACAAAGCAGAACTAGGTCAGGACCAACCTGGTACAGAAGAACTGACGACGAGAAAATCAGGTACGACCGCTATTCCTTCTCCGATGGGTGCGTCAGTTTCCAAAGCACTGTCCACGCTGTCCCTATCATCCACAAAATCCACGCCGTCGTCCAACTGTTTGCCTTGGCATGCCTGAATAATTAAGAAGACCTTTCATTTGAAATACATAATGCCAATGTGCTTTCCTGCCACGTGGATCCAAATTCAAAGCAGATTCCTACAAACTCATTCTCACAGCAGCATTTTAGCTTAAGAAGTATTTCACTAAAAAGGCAAATGTTGCTAAATTTAAAGCAAATTTGTATAAAATCGAAATGTATATGCCCCTTTGGAGGTTGGACATTAGAGGAGGTTTGCGTGGCTCGACGCCACATGTGAGACAGTCAAGTCTTTAACAGCGGCATGCTATAGTACAGGTCATTCTAAATCTCATCTAAGCCAATGATCAGGTGAACATGATCAAATTTCCTCTACATACAGACCGAACTCGATGGTAAACAACATAAGCAGAAAAAGGTGAAATAAAAATGGTGAATAAAAACAAAAGAGTTGAAAAATAGCCCTTAGGGACAAACAGCATTTTGTAAAAGCATAAAAAGTAAAGCTGATATTCTTCCATTAATTCCTTTGCTGAACTGATGTCAACTTTGGACGTATTTCTAGCTGTTTATCCTACATCTATACCCTGCAGGTGGGCAGATGATTCTGACACTCAGACCTGCTTTATTAACTCCACCACCTAGATACATGCATGAAGCACTTTCAAGCCACAGTGTAATTACCTGTATGAAGAACAGTTTGGGTTTCCCGCGCAAACCAGGACAGTTCTTTTCCGTAAAGGGTTCAAAGATACTGGACAATGGAATGATTTCATCTGTGGCGTAAACATAACCGGATTCTCCATGAGAGAGGACAACGCAGGCGAAACAATCCGAGTTGTGGTGATCGTACTGAACAGCTGCAGGAGAAATAAGCATCGTGTAAAAACACACGAACCAGTAAGAAATTACCAACAAAGTTCTTTTCTGCGATGCTTTCCGAAGAATGATTCATGTCATCCGATAATTATACTCTATTCGGAAATGGACTAGAGTATCTGCACAACATATTTAAATATCTCAGATAACCTCAACATTAATTTGTATTGACTTCGCCATCAAGCAAATCTTTGGTTGTATTTCAAGGTCAACAGAGGATGTCGTGGCTGAAATTATGATTAGCGATTTGCTGAAGCAGCCTGAGAAGGCATGTCAGGAAAGTGTTCGGTTATTGCTACCCTTGAATGATAAAGAGACCGCGTACAAACCTTCAGCGAGGATTTCCCGGAAGCCTTCTTCCGTCTCGTTCTGGTAAAGTCTGACCTCAAACCCGAGGTTAGTAAGAACTTGCCTCATCTTGACAGCGTCCACATCAGTACCTCGCCTCTCCCCCCAGTCCGGGTGTTGGAAATGGCGATTGTTGATGATAACTGCCAAACCTCGTGACGCATGGTCCATGCAGTATTCATGAACTGGTTCCATCCTGTTGGGAGGCCTGGAAGACGGAAGTAGATTTTATAAGTTTTCCATGTGAATTATTTTCACGAACGTTCAAAATGAACTCTTAACTGAGGCAGAATTTTCAATGGCATGTATTTTAGGTTATGTGTTGACACAATCCATCCGCTGCTTTGATTTAACTCGTACACTGGAACTGTTTGTGCTTGTTTGCTATTTTTGATATTATTTATACATGTAAATATATATTTCTGAACTGATAAGAAATTATCAATATATATGCTTACGTATCGATCATTAGATTTTTAGTCAAACAATAATATATTTAATCGATATCTACAGATAATGGCAATGTATGTAGTATTAAATAATTGTCAATCTATAAAACATAAGATATATATTGAAAAGAATATAAAAATGGCATTTAAAGAATGATTTGTACATCAATGACGAAGTGTCAGTGATTTGACTCTACCTATTTGCATGGCCGCCGTCGTATAAGTGAAATATTCTTGAACACATTAAACCCCAATGAAATTAATATACAAAACATATATACATACTGAACTATGAGAAATCAAACTGGAGAAAGTCGATGAGTTTAAAAACCAGCCTCTAGAAAGATTCATGCGGCGAACATCATATACTACCCTAACGATCAACATACCTGAGTGTTATGGATGACATTTCTCCTGTAATCTTATGACACAAACACAAGTTTCAGTCGAATGCTCACCATTTTATACTAGCGGACGTATTTGTATTGGTTGCACGTGCTCATTCCATAATACACGTGTGAACTTACTTCGTTGGAGGGTTATTTCTGTTCAGTGATAATGTAAAAACTGTCATGTCACACCTGAATGGCAAATTTACTCAACAAAACAGATTCTTGTCACTACACCTCACCTGACTCAACTGCTAGTTTGTAACTATACTGCATAAACTTGAGGGCACTTACCGTAATGTCATATGAGTGAACGATTTGAAAAACCAGGATGTGGAGGAAACCGTGACCACTCTCACGTGTTACACACAGGTTTTAATACGGTACATGTATATTGTACATACCAGTTGAAGATATCCTCGGCTATGTCACACGATACCAAACATACATCGACTTTTCGATAAACTTTGAAGTTAGTTTAACCTATATAGGTGCTCTATAACGTTGTACGAACACAGGTGGACACTCGTCCTCATTACCTGCAGCCAGTATACATGTGGGCTATTTAAGTGAACCATCTACTCTATCTGCGTGACGAAATAGGTAAAGCCGCAGTTTTGGACGGAATTCAAAGGTATTGAGCGGAATTATATAAACTAGCACGTTTGGTCAATAGAGATTATGCTAGTATTAACCATGAGAGTTATACAGAGAAAGGTGCGAAGGTCATCCGGTATTCAGCTCCGAATTCTGGAAACCCGCCCAGAGTACATCGGGTTGTCAAACTGTAAGCACATTGCTAATATAGATTGCTGAGGTAAGGAACAGTGCAAAAGTCTAGCGTTATCCAGCTCAGTGAAACCATGTTGTTGACGACAAGCATTAAAAACTCGGCTTACATGTAAAACTGCAGACGTAACATAGATTTCTGATACAAAATAACAGCGATAAGATAAAGGATATTTCTTTGATATCTGAAATACGCTTAACCAGAGGCGTCTAAGCAGTAAAATAGATACTGTTTATGTGTGTTAAGTAAACCCCACTTTCTGACTGAAAACTGATCATGGAATTTGTATAATGCTGGACAGTTTCACAGGCGTACCGAATGCCGACACAGAGCGTTGAGATGTACAATCGTTCGCTGGAACGTCGGTATTGCTGTTATCATTACAGTTCATATCACCACACAAATATACAAATGTGAGCGTATGTATAACTGACGTCAGCTCTGTCATATAATGATCCACCCAGATTATTCTGTGATAATCCAGATCAGCATGATGATTTGGAAAGATCAGTTTGTAATAAGCATGTTGTCAATCTGCACAATCAATCCCGGCGGTTTTCATTAATACATAATAAATATGTAATCATATCGCCAAAAATATCCTAAATTCATGTTTTGAACACATCTTCGATACAGACAGTATTTATTTATTTATTTAATTAATTGAGGGCCTCCGTGGCTCAGTTGGTTAGCGCGCTAGAGCAGCTTAATGACCCAGGGGCTTCATCTCCGGCCGTAAGTGGGAAGGTCTCGTAGCAATCTGTAGAGGGTCGTGAGTTTCCTCCGAGCTCTACCCGGTTTCATCCCACCGTAATGCTGGCCGCTGTCGTTTAAGTGAAATATTCTTGAGTATTGCGTAAAGCACCAAATAAATATTTATTTATTTATTTATTTATTTATGTGATTTGTCTTTTACGCCGCTATTATAAAACTGGTACAATACGTGCACGTGTATCTTATATACTGAAAGATAAATTAACCAAGGCATATTAGAGAGTTTTGTTTCAGTTTTAACGTCAATTTACAAATTCATCAAACTGTATGAAGCACACGCATTTCACATTTGTTCTAATTCCAGGCACAGTAAAAATATAGGCAATCAGATTTGCCCACACTCTGTTTTCTTTACATTCAGGAAAACGAAAGTGAAATTCAAGTGGGATATTACCCTTGTTCCGGCTTATGAGGAAATACATTGATTTCTGTTTACCGAATAACCTCAACCTTAAATGATCTACAACTTTCTGAATCCTTCTTTAAGAAATAGTCTTACGTAGAATTTCCGTACACCGCCCCCATACATGTACCTCATGCTTGAAGAAATTTGAAAAGGTTTTAGTATCCGTCTGAAAAGTTTGGTACTAAGATATAGGAGTGAGAACACGTGTTGTACAAAACACCATGCACGTGCATGTGAGTGAGCCATCATATTATGAAACAGCCAACTAGATTCAGTAGACCTGCGCTTCATTTACTATTATCCGTCTTGAAGTCGAGAGACCTGGGATCAAACCCATGTCGAGTCATACCAAAGACTTTTAAAATGGTACTTGTTAATGCAAGGAAACAGGATTGGTTGTCCCGGTGTCAATATAATGTGACTGGATGGAGTGTCATGCCTGGTGTCTTCAGCATGATACTTCAGTGGCGGCAGCGCTTTGATGACATGGCCCTGCTACAAGACGACACACTATATGTATGCATACCCAATGACTCCTCATCGTCATATAAATGCAAAATGGCTGAGTACAACGTAAAACCCCAAGAATACATGTCCATACATATGTGCATAAATCCATTTATTAATACCAGAGAAGAACATTTTGGAGCACGCTGACACATTCGCATAAAGCATTGCTCTTGTTGCAGCCTTTAGTCCCTGACTATAATGAGGTGACATGTTCGAATCCGGGTCTCGTTGGTTTGTCTGAGGGTAATTCAGGAGATTTGTCAGGTACCTGACAAGTGTGGTGGTTTACTAAGCCTGATGGCAGTCGTATTTATAACTGAGGAATTCTTGAGTAGGTATGCCAATCAAACAAGCGCAGATTTTAAGTAGCTCTCACGTCCAGTTTGGTGAACGATGTTGACCTACCGACCGACAGAATTACTTATTACAGAGGCGCTAATACATATGTAAATAGCTTAATATTATCTCAACTGAGACCGCATCTCTGAAAGTCAGACTGAAAATTCTGCTACCACAATTCCTAGCTGGATCCCAGATATATGATCCTTGAACAACCATAACCCCTTAACCTTTGAAATCATATGTTTGTAACAAGTATTCATGTACCACATATAATCCAGTTGAAACGTTATCAACCCATATCAATTAATAATACAAATTTTAATGTGTATAAATGTAACATAACCTTCTACATGTTAAATTCAAACAAAACACACTCCAGTTTCTCCAGCGATTTCTAGACTTCCAATAACGATTAATCCCCTAAAGCTCTATGCATAATATCCGCCATTTCTAGACTTCCAATAACGGTTACTCCCCTAAAGGTCTATGCATAATAGCCGCCATTTCTAGATTTCCAATAACGGTTACTACCCTAAAGGTCTATGCGCAATAGCCGCCATTTCTATACTTCCAATAACGGTTACTCCCTTAAAGGTCTATGCATAATAGCCGCCAATTCTAGACTTCCAATAACAGTTACTCCCCTAAAGGTCTATGCATAATAGCCGCCAATTCTAGACTTCCAATAATGGTTACTCCCCTAAAGGTCTATACATAATAGCCGCCATTTCTAGACTTACAGTAACAGTTACTCCCCTAAAGGTCTATGCACAATAGCCGCCATATCTAGACTTCCAATAATGGCTACTCCCCTAAAGGTCTATGCATAATAGCCGCCATTTCCAGGCTTCCAGTAACGGTTACTCCCCTAAAACTCTATGCATAATAGCCGCTATTTCTAGACTTCCAATAACGGTTACTCCCCTAAAGCTGCCATTTCTATACTTCCAATAACGGTTACTCCCCTAAAACTCTATGCATAATAGCCGCCAATTCTAGACTTCCAGTAACGGTTACTCCCCTAAGCGTAATAGCCGCCATTTCTAGACTTCCAGTAACGGTTACTCCCCTAAAGGTCTATGCGTAATAGCCGCCATTTCTAGACTTCCAATAACGGTTACTCTCCTAAAGGTCTATGCATAATAGCCGCCATTTCTAGACTTCCAGTAATGGTTACTCTCCTAAAGGTCTATGCATGATAGCTGCCATTTCTAGACTTACAGTAACAGTTACTCCCCTAAAGGTCTATGCATAATAGCCGCCATTTCTAGGCTTCCAGTAACGGTTACTCCCTTAAAGGCCTATGCATAATAGCCGCCATTTCTAGACTTCCAGTAACGGTTACTCCCTTAAAGGTCTATGCACAATAGCTACCATTTCTAGACTTCCAATAATGGTTACTCCCCTAAAGGTCTATGCATAATAGCCGCCATTTCTAGACTTCCAATAACGGTTACTCCCCTAAAAGCCTATGCATAATAGCCGCCATTTCTAGACTTCCAGTAACGGTTACTCCCCTAAACGTCTATGCATAATAGCCGCCATTTCTAGACTACCAGTAATGGTTACTCCCCTAAAACTCTATGCATAATAGCCGCCATTTCTAGACTTCCAGTAATGGTTACTCTCCTAAAGCTCTATGCATAATAGCCGCCATATCTAGACTTCCAATAACGGTTACACCCCTAAAGGTCTATGCATAACAGCCGCCATTTCTAGACTTCCAGTAACGGTTACTCCCCTAAAGATCTATGCATAATAGCCACCTATTCTAGACTTCCAATAACGGTTACTCCCCTAAAGGTCTATGCATAATAGCCGCCATTTCTAGACTTACAGTAACAGTTACTCCCCTAAAGTTCTATGCATAATAGCCGCCATATCTAGACTTCCAATAACGGTTACTTCCCTAAAGGTCTATGCATAATAGCCGCGATATCTAGACTTCCAGTAACGGTTACTCCCCTAAAGGTCTATGCACAATAGCCGCCATTTCTAGACTTCCAATAACGTTTACTCCCCTAAAGGTCTGTGCATAATAGCCGCCATTTCTAGACTTCCAATAACGGTTACTCCCCTAAAGGTCTGTGCATAATAGCCGCCATTTCCAGACTTCCAGTAACGGTTACTCCCCTAAAGGTCTATACACAATAGCCGCCATTTCTAGACTACCAGTAACGGTTACTCCCCTAAAGGTCTATGCATAATAGCCGCCATTTCTAGACTACCAGTAACGGTTACTCCCCTAAAGGTCTATGCACAATAGCTACCATTTCTAGACTTCCAGTAACGGTCACTATCCTAAAGGTCTATGCACAATAGCCGCCATTTCTAGACTTCCAATAACAGTTACTCCCCTAAAAGCCTATGCATAATAGCCGCCATTTCTAGACTTCCAATAACGGTTACTCCCCTAAAGGCCTGTGCATAATAGCCAAAGGCCGGTGAGGAAATGGAATCACACATGCTACATCCACATAACTTCACACAATTCTAGAGTCAATACCTATACGTATAGCCTGTATATACTGACTCTATACAGTTCTGCTACATGCTATGTCGGACTAAATAAAGCCAAGGGAATATCAAACAGCATAGACAAAAATGAGAAAAACATATCATGACACTTTTAATTATGAAGAAACCAGAGTTTTTGTTCAGTCATACGCTGTATTACGGCATTGCACCTCATACAGGTGATCTTCAACAACAGTGTGCAGTCGAGTGAGTTGTCCAGTGCCAAATGCAGGCATACATTCTACAGATGACAAAGTCAGCGGTTAGATTCGAAATGGCGGTATAGTCAAACTGGTTATTTATAATTAAGCCATTAGGCCTCATTATGATTTTCCGACAGGTGATAGATTAATATTGCACTTCTGCGATGACTGTCAGTTTTCTCACGAGAAAGTGGAGTTGAACTTGAACTCATAGCGACATTAGTGAGAGGCTACTGGGTTTCCAAAGCACAGCCACATTGAACCCAATCTTTACCAACAAAGGTAAAAGGCTGGCACCCCATTCCAAAACAAAACAAAAAAATATTATAATTGTTACAGACCGAGTTTTACTCCACTTATTATTACATATTTTTCAGCGATATCAACACCATGTAGATGGCAGACTTTATGCGGACATGGAGTCTGTGAAAATACCAGTAATACAGACAATCCTGGTATCGAGAAGACTATAGGAACATCTTTGAGCAGTAACTATAGCAACATGCTAAATGACGTGTGTTCCAAAGAATACATCTATCACATAACACTCCTGTGCTTTCAATTTTTAATTTTTTCCCATCACAGCTGGCACACATTTGCTTTACCACACAAGATGGAGCTTAATACAAAAGGGTTAATGAGACCAAGAACTTTCTAGGACATTAAGGCACATATTACAACCAGTCACTTGGGATATTGCCTGAATTTTACTTTGCTTCTTTAATGTACACCATTGATATCTTTACTACTGTTCCGTCAGGCTAATGAGACAATTGTGACAAAAGCGTTAATATTTGCCGACGTAAATGTTATGTTTGTCACCCAACAAGTTTGAACACCTGAATAATTTTATATTATTAGACTGTATATGAACAGACAGCTATATATATACACCAGATACAGATTATAGTCACTATATATACAGTCCAGACATATTTTGTCTGACTGATTTGAACTGAAAATTCATTAATACAGAAATAACAAAGATCATAGGCAGGATTTCTAACCACAATATAAACAGCTTTTCAAAATGGCTTGCATATAAACAGGTGAATTTTCATTCACAATTCAAACAAGGTAAGGAAATATTCACAAACAATCCACAAATTGAACTTGAGAGAACAAAGCATTTTGAAGTCCTGTCATTAGAAGTTTCTTACATACATTGTCCAAAGCTTATTAAACATGGGTTTGTAAAGAATAACTCAAATTTAATACTTAGATAATAGTATAAATCTTTTAATCATTACACCTAGACTGTTTTTCAGCTGTATTATCACCTTTAAGTCAATTTATCTCTCCAAAACTTGGATGTATTATTTTTACACAGAAATATTAACTGATTTAGCCAAGAAAGACAACTCAACCACTCTTGATCACCAAGACATATACAAGCTTGCATATTCTACATCAACCAGCAAAATGCAAAATCAAAAAAAATAAAATGACATACAGTATAAACTGTTCGATTATCAAACCATTACAGACAAACATGAATTATCTCTTCCACGAAAATATTACACTTTTTTTTCTTCGGTCGATGTTACATTTTACAATTTCCTGGTCCACTGCTAACCACTCCATTTATATGGTTTAACGCTAAGAAACAACACACACAAGCGTTTGCTTGTGTCACATGGCATGCTGATTCTATGTACTAAAGCAGAACACAAATGAAGGTTTTCGAGAAATATTACATGGGTGGGTGTATAAGTGTTGCCATGGTTAGCAATCTATTAAATCAGTTACAAGTGACGATGATTAACAAATTTACAATGCAATACAGATATCGTGGTGTTTTGTACCATACTGAAAAATGCATTTTCTAAAATAAGTTATGGGACTATTAATCAGACAGAACGCATCACAGGCCAAACTTCATTTGTAAATGTACACCAGCTGCTTTCAAAAATACATCATACATGGTTTCCTTAGATATCCTCCTATCATTCAGCACAAACTCAAAACCAATTTTAAATAACCATGTTAATGGCCTGAAAACAAAATGTTCATACAAAATGTTATTTTATATGCATTTTAGAAATTTATAAAACAGAATGCTCTGTGGAAACAGAGTATGTACATCTTCCTAAAATTATGAAATTTTATTATGGTACAGTATCAGCTGTGATGCCTATATAAGAAAGTACAATACAAAACTGAAAATATTACCATACTAGCCATGTTAAATGCTGAAAAATTGCAGTCATCAAATAAAATTGTGCCTAAAATGAAATCGTTGTGGAAATGCCAGATGTGTCATAAAAACACAGCTGGAGGATAAATAAAATTGAGCATAACTTGATTGCTAGTGAAATATGTGCCAATTTGTGACAGTAACAGCTACAAGCAGTTTTATCAGCAAAGCCTACGTCACACTGCCTTCTATCAAACTTTCTTACAGGCTACTTTTTGGTCTTAGGTACAGATCTTTCGTCAGCATTGATGTTATACAGGGAATCTGTTTCTTGTTGGTCATGTGTGCCTTAGCGGCGTTGGACTCAAACTCATAAGCCACCTTTCTGTTGACTCTGGTCATCACAGACAGCAGGTCCATGGTTTTGCCATGCTGTTTCAGCATCTGGATGAGGGCCTGGCAGAACCATGAGCCATTGGTTGAATTCCTCCAAGAGAAGAAACCTGAATATACATAAAACAATACAATGCTTTTAAAAAAAAATAGTAAAGACAATGAACCAAAAACGAAATCTTTCTAAATGCTACATTTACTTAATGACAATCAGGGCTTCTGTTCAACAGTATTAATTTTGATAGGAAGATCACCATCACTACTAGTTGTTGTGATTTGTGGTCAGACTACTTATTTATCTGTTTATTTGATTGGTGTTCCAAGCATTGTTGTGGGAGAGGGGTCAGACTACTGCTGACTGCTCATAAAATGGGCAGTCTATATCTAAAAACTATATTCCCTAATTCCCCTGATTTTTGGGACACCTGGCCTGCTCTTTTAAGCCAATATACATGGAATTGTAGCTGGAATATTAAGTTTCTTCTTTTCACACAGTTAGTCCATCTAATGAACAGCATATTCATATCTTTTTCCAACAAAACTGGGAGAGACATGTAATTCTTTGCTTCAGCACCACTAATATCTGTCCCAAAAATTAGAAGAATTAGGACCTCTGGCAGACTGAGGAAGGTATCTGACATTGGGTACATGTCAGTATGAACAGGTTGTATGTACACACCTGTCATTAAACACACCTGCTCAACACATATAAAACAAGTTATTTCCTTGGACTTGTTTTCAGAATATGTCATAACTTGTACCTGGCATAATTTCTGTCACAACATATAGTGATTTCATTATATTTCAGACAAGTTATACTATGGTAATATGCACCAGCTATGTTAAGTGGGTCGATGGGCTCCATTACCACCATAAAGGACATGTCATGAAACCAAAAACTGTGTAAAATTGGGTGAATAATTAAAAATAATCCTGATGTAAGAGTTAATATAACTTGGGCGAATCAGTAGTTAGAAGAGAAGCTCCAGTCATAAAAACTACCTGGCACCACCGAGTAGGCCATGAGAAAGTCTGCCTCTGACGGTATCCTGTGTACTGTAGCTGCGTCCACTTCATCCATCGTCTCTTCTCCTGCCCCGTCAGACTTCTCGACACCATGATCTAAACGCGTCCCTCTGCAGGCCTGCATTAGGTACAGACCAATAAAACAGAGTACAACAACATCAACATGAACTGCAGCATTTTGTCAGGCAAAGCTGTGATGAAACCATAAATACAAAAAATTTTGTTATACACATCTACTTAAGACCTTCAAATTTCAAGAGTGCTACCAAAAAACTTCGAAAATGAAGGCCTGCTACTTAAATGGTGTGCTTTGTAAGCATGCAACTTGACATTCTGGAGTGTATTCATACCATCATTTCTTCTCCAGGAGGATCAGACAAAGAATTGTATACAAAAGATATCCAATGTGGATTTCAATATTAATTATAAAATACATTTCTGGACTTGTCAAACTAACATATCAGAATGTCCCACTGACAAGTTGATCAGAAGCACTTTATATTATCGTAAAATATTTCAAACCCTATCTGGTCTAAATAAAAAGGAACATATCACCACTGAAATGAATGTGAATGAAAATTCGTGAAATGTTGACTGTAAATGTAACTTGCACGACTGTTAATTACAGTTGTTAGTACCTGAATGAAGAAGAGTTTAGGTTTGCCAATCAGACTTCTGCAGTTATGCCCCTTGAATGGCTCCACTATGTCTGTGATGGGAATTGTGCCATCCGTTGCATAGATAATCCCTTCTTCTCCGTGTGTCAAAATAGCACAGGCAAAGCAGTCAAACCGGGAATGATCAACGGCAGCAGCTAGTAAACAAACAAAGTGCTCTGTCAAACATAAGACATATTCAACAAAGATTTCCCAAACTAATCCGTCTGTATTAAACTAACAAGTAAATTGAACAAAATATGATGGTTTTCCAATAAAAGTTAAAATTTCAAACAAATTTCTTAAAAGGTCTATGAGAAAGATCATTTTTGAGTTGCATTTTCTAAAATTTCTTTATGCATGGTCACAATGTCACCTTTAAAGTTTGGGGTCTGAACCTTCAATATTTTTCCAGATTTGGCCCTACATGTAAGTAGACCTGAGGTTAAGTCAATCAAGTCTATTTCAGCTCTCAGTCTTTAATTGTACATTGACAAGTTTAAATCAAAACTCTTATCTGTCAGGAAGCAGACACAGGAAGCAGACACTGACTCGGATACATGTATGACTTTGACACTAGCCTTATGTGAATGACTGCACATTTATGTAGGCAATGCAAGGCATACAGGAATATAATGAACTTTTGTTTTCAAAGGAGATCATAAACATGTGTCATTTTACTGATCAAGACTAATGGTTGCAACTTTGGCTTTGCATGGTTAAAATTCTGCATAATTTGTGTTGGATAAATCACTAACTGTAGGTGCTGATTTCTGGAGCTTTACAAACACAATCAATTCACTAAGCTGTTCGTATATCACAACTACACTATAACATACACAGACAAATAATAACGCGCAGTATTCTAAAGAGGCCCAACATTTGGTATCTTATTTGTACAGATGAGTGATGAGCAGGTATATACCTCTTTTAAGTAATCTAGAAGGTCTTTTTTAGACATGTTGTGTTTTAGGTCCACTTTAAACTGTAGGTCTGTGAACACCTGGTACAGTCCAGCGGCATCAACATCTGTGCCATGCCTCTCTGGCATTCTTAGGTGAGACGCGAATTTACGGTTATTAATTATGAGGGCATAGCCTCTCTCTGGGTAGTCCATTCTGTAAGCATCTGCAGGTGAAAACCCAGACTCCCCCATTTCCATTGGCGAGCCAATAAACCTGTGAGTTATTGAATATTTTGAATAAATTAAACACAAGATGTAATATATATATATACAGGGTGTCCCAGAAGTCGTGAACCATCTTGATTTTCATTTTTTTCTGTGTTTCAGATTTAATACTGATTTAAACAATTTTCTCTCTCTTTCAGAGTTAATTATGGCTAATAAACTAACAGTACAAGAAAAGAGTTAAATTGGTTTTTATGTCTGGAAAAGATGGGGCAACACACCGCTCTGTAGCTCAAGCATTCAGCCTCAACCTGGATGGTGCATGACTTCTGGAACACCCTGCATAATTACAGTTGACAAAAATACACCAGAAAACATAACAGTAAAACTTAAAACATATTATCCAGGCATACCTTATCACCAATATCAAACACTTTAGCATGAACAAATAGCCTACTGCTGTGCAGCTAAGGTAAAATTCAGAATATTTCACGGGGTGTTATAGCCAAAATGGAAGAACCATATTTGTAAATATGAAAATGTGAGGTAGTGCTATACCTTCGTGTGGGGCCAGCATCAGGGCCGTCATCAGGTGCCCCATCGCCTTGTCTGCGGGCATCAATATCATCTCCTACAGGGGATGCGCACAGAAAACATCATCAAAAATAAAACGTCTTCTTAAAGCCAGCCATATTCAATTTGACACAGACTAAAACCCAAGGTGAAGCCATGAAAATGCATATAAGCTTTGACTTCAGGTAAGATGACATACTTGTTATGCTTTAAGAGAACTGATAATGTGTCCAGGTAGGACACCTGTTTTAAACACATGTCCACTACTAGTCCAAATATCCAAGTACATTGTACTGCAAATACTTCTCAAAGAACACTAAATTTCCTCAAAGTCATACTCACATAATGTAGTAAGGATACATTGAATGACAGATTATTTTTATGTCCATATCCTACTATTTATCATATCTGTACCCTTCAGAAAGTACATTTACAGTTATTTGCATTACCTTCTTCCATTCTCCAGGATAGAGGCGAAATATTGTTATTAAACAAAGTGACGACATGAAAGTCACATGCTGCAAATGTGCCAGCTCAGCAAAAGGGCTACAAGAACCTGATATGAGTGACTGGCTGACATATTCTGGCCATGCAGGTGTGAGGGGACATTCACTGGAGTGTGCGTTGTGTGTGTAAGAGATTAAGCTCATTAAGGGATTATAGCTGTCAGTCTCAGGTCACATAGTGTTGTAATGAACACCTGCTGGTAGAGAGGTTACCACAGGCACTCTCCCCAAAATACCGAATGTACATGCATACTTGGCCATGGGTTCATGATGCTCAGGGGAAATCACAGATCTTCCCTGCATCCAATCAATGTATGTCTAACTTGTCCAATGTATGTCCAACTAATCCAATGTATGTACAATCAAGAACAGAAACAAGTTGTAAAATCCAATGCTAAACTTCAATCCCTGTACCATGTATGAGGGATGTGGGTGAAATATCCATGTACAGGAAAATGTAATACCCCAGACAGATTGGCTTTGATCAAGCAACACGTGTGTTAAACTGTACATAAAAATGGAAAAGACCATTTCAGAAATGGGTCAGAACCTGTCCAAAATCTGTTCGCACTGTTTAAAGTGACTACTGCAACCATTTTGATCAAACACACAAGTTTAAAAGAATTTCAATCGCATTCTATTCAGATGAGTGCATCCATGCTGCACGCACACAAATGTCAGCATCTTTTTAAATGATCAAAATCTGATCCAAATTGTCAATGTACTCATTATGTAGAGCCAATGAATTTGTCTAATATTAACACAATTACTATTATTGTATCTAACTGACCTAGATAGAAAAACCAAAGCTAAACAAATTTAGTACATGCTTAAAACTCTCTCGATGTTCTAAGTCTATAGAGTCTACAAGCTATACACATTCAATATCCCATATAACCCATCTAAAACTCACAGAATTGTTAGCAAGACAAGCTTGAAATTGATCTGTAGACATGAAAAACATGTGTTTAATCCAGATTCCAGATTGAATAACTAAGTTTGGTGGCATGCATGTTTCAAGGGACTCAAATTAGAGGTGTGCACTAAGTAACTTAGATGATGCTTCGCTGCTAATGCTTGCAGCTGTGGTTCGGGCAGCTAGTCCAATTTCTGCAATTTTTAATCCATGGCACCAAGGTGTTATTTAAACTCCACATGCCATGTCTGTACAGCTATTTTGACAAAAAAGAAATGTAAATTATGTGCTTAAATTTTCTGAACAGAACAAGTCTGGAATGGATTTCAACTTGCACGCATAACTTATTATGCCAGGACACACGGGCTGTTGTTTAAGGGCCAATTTTAATGTAAAATTCTTCAATTTCTTACCCTAGTATGATTATCAGCAAATATCATGTGGTCCTATACAGTATGACTCTGTATTATACATTTTGATTTTAAAATCCAATCTTGCGGTCTTTTATTCAAGGGCGTAAATACCCACCTCTCGTCAGCAACAGCATGAGCCCTGGATATCAACCAAACCATCATAAACTTAGCACCGTACTGGAGTACAATCAAATAGCCAAGGCATCGATTCCAATCAATCTATTCTTCAGTCATGGCACAGCACTGCTGTTTCAAGACTAACATAAAAATTTGCGACTGTTTCAGAACTACTGCGCTTTGCCATGACGGAAGAAAAAGGTTGACTGGGATCCATGCCTGAGTTGGCTATTTGGTTTTACCCTATATCAAATTTATGATGGTTTGGGCAATATCCTGGACCCATGCCGGTGTTTTGAGAGGTAGCTTTCGACCAGAAATAAAAGACCCGAATATCAGACTCTGTGCCCATTCAGATCCAGAAAGCATAAATCGAGTCATATTTTAATTTATATGACTAAATTAGTAAACATTACGGTGCTATTGAAAAACAGGCCTTGACGTATAGTTTAACTGAACATTCCTTCCTTATTCATTCTAAAGAAATAATATATGGTGTGTTATTTTTTTCAAATTGTAGGTGTAGGCCTATACTACAAAGGAAATGACATGAAAATTACAAGTAAACCGAAATCACGAACACTTGACAGCAACAACAACATGTCTGTGTCGGAAATTATACACTTTCTTTTAGCTTTTACCTGGTTTCGAGTCATCCATCATTCCTTCTCGATGATCAGAAAGCTATATGTGTTATGAGCCACTGGGCTTCAGCGTTATTCGCAGAAATGATAACAATAGATCTTCCTAAGATGTTGTCATTTCCGCCGCTTCTGTTTTCAACATTTAAAATGGTCTACCTTCGATGTAAACTGCTCCAGACCCTAAAAGGTCGCCTGCAGTTTTCTCCCTTTGTTGAGTGGCACCTTCCACTTGAAATCGTCTTTTTGAATGAAGAAGTTTGGAGTGAAGTATCATTTATAAATAAATATTCAGCGACGAAAGAAAAAATACACAACAACAAAAATTCACATATGAACTAATATATTTTTGAGTCTTCTTACAAAAAAAAGATCGAGACACGTTGCTATCTTTTTGGATACCAATATGAATATTGTACCTGACTATAGCGTTCAGATGCGGGAGTAAATAGTGGTGTACTGAGCATCAGACTCAAATTACAAACTTGTAGAAATAAAAATAATAAAGGCATTCTATAGCATGCTTTTGTTAGTAAATCTTAATGATTAATGAGCAATAAAAAATGGACTGTTTTAAGAATTTAATTTACTTAATGGTACCTTTACTCTTGGTTTAATTAGGTACCGGTACCTATGTTGTGCATAACAGCAGGTATTTCCAAAAATTACAATGGACAAATATCACCAACAGCCCCGGCCCCTCCCACTTCTTACACAGTTCGGCTCAAACTACTGATAAATTTGTAACCGGGGAATTAGAGAATTTATACAGTTTAGCACCTAGTAACACTGGGTTAGAATTTTTTATCATTTGAATTTTGATATGTTAAAATTTTAAAACATAAAATATGTTAACAGTTAAGTGAAGTAGGTGAAAACGTTGTCTTTGGTGTGCCTATACTATATATTCATTATGGGACATTCCAAAGCTGTTCCAAAACACAAAATAATGTATGGAGTCTTGACATGGGGAGTAAAAACAATATCTCGTTTGGCCATGCAAGAAATTTACAAAAGATATGTGAGAAAGTGACCATTTCTACATACAGACTGTCTCTAAATATATTACAAAGCTCTGGTTATAATAAAATCTAGCCGAGTCAATGATAAATGAAAATTGTTCCTCTCCCACCAAAGTTTTTCAAATACCCTGACCGTAAATAAGGAATTCAGTGCCATTAGAAACCGAGATGAGGCTGATTGAAGGGAGATAATCCACTCAAAGGTTTCAAGTGGGTACAAAATCGAAGCGGGATGAACCCTTTTCCAGCAAATGCGATTTCAATCATTTGTACGTTTTTCAGAAATACAAAAACATGCATCATATTCACATGTGACGCATCTTGTTGGGCTTTACTGTCATACTTTAGTATACCTAGCACACCGTGTAATTATGGTGACGTATGTGTTGTGTTGTCAAAGCCTGAGAATATGATAGTGAAATATATTTGCAAACTGAAAGTGAAACTGCAGCGTGTGACTGATTTTAAAAGTGACTGAATCATTGCACCGAAATAGTAGGCCTATATCAACCAATTTGTGTCATGTGACGTCTCAGGTAGCTTCCAACATCATCTATCTAGTGTACGCAAGTGACCTATGCAGTGCATGAAAGCAGAGTGAAATGGACGATTCAGAGACAGGTAGGTGGACAGACCGTGCATGCTGGCTCCACTTAGGATCAGTTTATGTTAGTCTCATCTAGGTCTTGCATTCATGGACCGTGCAACCCATTTACAACCCGTGCATGTGTGAACATGAGCATTAGGCCTAATACCAGCTGATGATATACAGTATGTGACCTATAGATGCTGTTTGCCAGCTTTATATAGGCTGACGCACCTACATGGAATTTGTCTCATTCTGGTTGTTGATCCACTGTTCCTTACGATTATCTGTCAGTTTTCGGCAACATGAAATTAGTAAAAAGTACAAGAAATAAGGAGTTAAGCTTATCCATATGCAGATGCAAACCTACTGTTTTATTTTTTGGTAGTGGATTTCATTATCACAGACTTGTTTCAGATGTGAAAAGATGCACTTTGCTTACAAATATGGTATCTGTTTGAAGATGTAGAACAGTTCTGTATAACAGTTCTTGTAACAAGTGTTATAATCAGGAAGCAGATAAGTAACATTTATATATTTATAGGGAAGTTTGAGCGGGCTGATGTCTTTGTGAACAATTATAGTTTGTCATCCAGTCATTACAAGTCATTAGTTTTGTTAATTCTGCAGTAGGGAAAAGTGATGTTAAGCTTAATATGATTGTGATGTGCCATGGGTAAACATTGTTTTTAATAACAGTTACACGTATCTTTTCAAAAATATTTTAGGAAATAAGCACATTTAAGATGCAAACTTATGTGACGAACAACATTTTGGTGCCCGGTGATGCCGGACCAACATACTGTACATACAACACATCTGTCATTGTTCATGCATATAACAACCTACTGTACACAAAAATTTAATATTTGAAAGTGATTTAGCTGAACTGTTAATATTAGTTTGTGGAAGCAAACTGATGCGACAAATTCCTTAACTGGCCTATAAAACAGGATGAGGCGTCACCAAGGAAAAGTTTGATAAATTTCAGTCTTGTCTGTCAGACCATCTGCAGTGAGTCTGTTCCTGGCTTAGGAATGCTCTGTTGTCAGACCCTCTTTAGTGTGCCTGTTCCTGGCTTAGGAATGCTCTGTTGTCAGACCCTCTGCAGTGTGCCCGTCCTTGGCTTAGGAATGCTCTGTTGTCAGACCCTCTGCAGTGTGCCCGTCCTTGGCTTAGGAATGCTCTGTTGTCAGACCCTCTGCAGTGTGCCTGTTCCTGGGTTAGGTATGCTCTGTTGTCAGACCCTCTGCAGTGTGCCTGTTTCTGGCTTAGGAATACTCTGTTGTCAGACCCTCTGCAGTGTGCCTGTTCCTGGCTTAGGAATTCTCTGTTGGTAACTTTAAAATATCAAAGGAATGACATTGGTCATTTTCATTGGCTGGTGAAACCTGAGTGCCTGGCATAAACCACTGACATTTGGCAAGTTACTGACACTTGTGATGTATAGATTTACACCCCATTTGAGTTGAAAACAACTTGTTTTTTAACAAATGTTAGATGGGGTTTATTGTCACTAGGGTCCCACAATCAGCCAGAATGGGTGATCGAATCTACAGATTTCCTTCCCTAGGCTCGGGTTGAATGCACACCATGAATGTCCTGGTGATTGGAAGGCAAGTGCCTTTGTACCTCAAGGTCATGGCCCACTCATTCTTTATGATTGTATTTATTCATATATTTAAACAAGTTTATATTGAAATTTGCCATGCATTTCAAGTCTGGAAATAATTGTGGAGTTGGTGCCGGCCATACCTGCAAATCTTCCAGCTACGAATATTTACATTCTCTAAAAAGCTTACAATGTTATTTTTCTGGCAGTTTTGTCCTGTGACAAACAGCTGGCCCAGTCAAACTGCTGTTTGGTGCAGGATATTGTCATCATTGTTGCCTATTTCCAGGCTTGCATTTATTAATGCTGGTATGTATTTACCATAGGTGAACATCAGGGTTGACTTGTAAAAAATTTTTTGCTTCCAGTCACTTGTGCTCACAGCAGAGATGTGTATTTTGAGCATTTGAACAAAAGGTAAGACTTAATTTTCTTGATATATTTCATATTGACATAATCCCAATTAAATACTTCAGACCAGTCAGTCCTGTAGTGTTGATTGTCTGTGTGTAGTTGACATGAAATGCTGATTTAAAATTGTAAAATGAAAGTAATCAATAATAAAAATACATATTTTATTTGTGTTTTTTGTGGTTTGTAAGTTTGAACAGAATTGTCACATGTGATTGATTGTTATTTAATGTGAACATAAATGATTTGTAAAGTCAGTCCAAAATTCTTTCATTAATTTTTTAGCATTTTGGATGTGCCGTAAAAAGCATTTAAAGAAGGATAAAATATGACAACCTTTTCAGACCACATCTAAGTGATGTGACATCATATTATTGTCTTCATAAAAAAATTTGAAAATGGTTACTTTCCTTATGAAATACCTCTGGTTGATTCTAATAAGTTTTCATGGATTTTTTATTCACTCAACAATTGATTTTTATTCTGGATTTTCAGAAAAAGGAATTTGAAATATATCTGGACTCTGTTACACTTCATTAGAAGCAGACATGATTTTTGGCTTTATGATGTAAACTGTAATCCTACTTCAGGTCTGTTCCCGCACAGAACAGTGATGATGAATACAGCACAGCGCATCGTTATCGTGGACTTGCAGTTGTAATTAATAACAGTTCATTAGTGCGTCAAGAAAGTGCTGGTTCACAACAAGATGCGGACTATATGGCGAAGACGCTGAAAAGTCTGCAATTTAAGGTTCAGCAAGTCAAGGACGTCAGAGGAGCTGATCTGAGCAGACTTTTGTACAAAGGTAAAATTTAATCCTGACCCATAAATCACTGATACTGGTTCAAATTTTAGAATATTTCAAGCCTTAGAAAATGATGTTTTGATCATCAGAATGCATTTTCTGTCAGTAGTTTCTCTGGTAAATTATGTAATTCACTGCATACATATGACCGGCCCGGATAGCACAGTTGGTAGAGCATCCGCTTCAGGACCAGTAGATCCAGGATCAATCCTTAATCGAGTCACACCTAAGACTTTAAAAGAGGAAGTTGTAACTTCCTCGCTTGGCGTTCAGCATGAAGGGGATAGTGCAACGACTGGTTGACCCGTATCAGTATAATGGCTCGGGCGGGGCGCCTTACTTGCCTTCGGTAAGTCGTCTCAGTGAAGCAGCACTAAATAAAAGAGCGGTGGAAATCCGTCCTGCAACAAGGAGGCACATTACATGTACGTGCACCATAAGGATTCCTTCGTCGTCATATGACTGAAAAATTGTTGAGTACGACATTAAACCCCAGACACTCACTCACTAACTCACTCTGCATACATATGTAAGGCCAGGCCAATTTCAGGCAAAAATAAATTTGTGCAAAATGCAGACTGTTTCAGCAATTGCTCCTGTTTAAACATATTTATGTGATAAGCAAGCCTTGAAAAAAAAGAAAAATCATCTGAAACATTAAAATTGGATATTTTCAATTTATTTTTTTTTAATTCCATTTTTTGTAATTTTTAGGGTTGGCATGCCCATAGAGATAAATTTGGTTTTGCCTAAACTACAGTTATGCCTGACATGCGCTGAAGTTTAACGCTTTTATTTTTCTTATAATAATATATTATACTGTATTATTGACAGTGTCGCAAGACAGTTACCATGGCAATGCTGACTGCTTTGTGTGTGTCATAATCAAGCGTGAAGACGGGGCAGTAAAGTCACAGCATAGCCAGATGTCTGTGACCCGAGGGCTTGATGTGGTAGACTGTACCGAAGCTACAAGTGGAAACAATAGTCATATGTTTAATGACATAAATTGTCCACAACTTTCCGGGAAGCCAAGACTGTTTTTCATTCAGGTATAAGTTAAACTTACTTGTTATTTATTTAAGCGGTTTTAGTGTGAGTCTGGACTAAGTTTATTTATTTATTTGATTGGTGTTTTATCCTGTACTAGAATATATCACTTACACAACAGCAGCCAGCATAATGGTGAGAGGAAAAAGGAGCAGAGCGTTGGAAACCCACGACCATCCACAGCTTGCTGATAGACCTTCCCATGTATGGCCAGAGAGGAATCCAGCATGAGCTGGGCTTGAACTCATAGCGATTGGTGAGAGGCTCCTTTGTCATTGCGTCATGTTGGCATGCAAACCATGGAGGCCACGGAAGCCCCTTCTGGACAGATGCGATATACAGGGTAATTAAGGTGCATCAGTACTGGGTGGACAATCAGTACCATTATTAGGTAGAATAGGAGTAAGATGTTATGTACTGAATATAGCTGCTTGGTAATCAGTACTGGGTGGACAATCAGTACCATTATTAGGTAGAATAGGAGTAAGATGTTGTGCACTGAACATAGCAACTTGGTAATCAGTACTGGGTTGACAAGCAGTACCAGTATTAGGTAGAACAGCAGTATGATGTTGTGTACTGAATATAGCCACTTGGTGATCAGTACTGGGTGGACAAGCAGTTCAAGTATTAGGTAGAACAGCAGTATGATGTTGTGTACTGAATATAGCCACTTGGTGATCAGTACTGGGTGGACAATCAGTACCAGTATTAGGTAGAATAGGAGTAAGATGTTGTGTACTGAATATAGCAACTTGGTAATCAGTACTGAGTGGACAATCAGTACCATTATTAGGTAGAACAGCAGTGTTATGTTGTGTACTGAATATAGCCACTTGGTAATCAGTACTGGGTGGACAATCAGTACCATTATTAGGTAGAACAGCAGTGTTATGTTGTGTACTGAATATAGCCACTTGGTGATCAGTACTGGGTGGACAATCAGTACCAGTATTAGGTAGAACAGCAGTGTTATGTTGTGTACTGAATATAGCCACTTGGTGATCAGTACTGGGTGGACAATCAGTACCAGTATTAGGTAGAACAGCAGTGTTATGTTGTGTACTGAATATAGCCACTTGGTGATCAGTACTGGGTGGACATTCAGTACCAGTATTAGGTAGAATAGCAGTATGATGTTGTGTACTGAATATAACCTCTTGGTAATCAGTACTGGGTGGACAGTCAGTATCAGTATTAGATAGAACAGCAGTAAGATGTTGTGTACTGAATATAGCAACTTGGTAATCAGTACTGAGTGGACAGTCAGTACCAGTATTACACAGAACAGCAGTGTTATGTTGTGTACTGAATATAGCCACTTGGTAATCAGTACTGGGTGGACAATCAGTACCAGTATAAGGTAAAATAGGAGTAAGATGTTGTGTACTGAATATAGCAACTTGGTAATCAGTACTGGGTGGACAATCAGTACCAGTATTAGGTAGAACAGCAGTAATATGTTGCATACTGAATATAGCCCCTTGGTAATCAGTACTGGGTGGACAATCAGTACCAGTATTAGGTAGAACAGCAGTGTTATGTTGTGTACTGAATATAGCCACTTGGTAATCAGTACTGGGTGGACAATCAGTACCAGTATTAGGTAGAACAGCAGTGTTATGTTGTGTACTGAATATAGCCACTTGGTGATCAGTACTGGGTGGACAATCAGTACCAGTATTAGGTAGAACAGCAGTGTTATGTTGTGTACTGAATATAGCCACTTGGTGATCAGTACTGGGTGGACAATCAGTACCAGTACTAGGTAGAACAGCAGTGTTATGTTGTGTACTGAATATAGCAACTCAGTGGACAAGCAGTACAAGTCTTAGGTGGAACAGCGGTATGATGTTGTGTACTGAATAGATCACATGGTGAACAGTACTGTTATGTTCTGTATGGGGTAAGTTAGTTGTGGATGAACCGAAACATGTGGTTTAACTGTGATATAGTGTTGATGGCAAGTATGGTGTTCAGTACTAGTTAACAAGCCAACAGTGTAGTTGCCAATGCTGTGTGAGAAAGTGGTTATGTCGTGAAGACTCGGTCTGGTGTTCAGTGCTGTATGGATCAGTAATGTGTTGTTCAGCAGTGGGTGGGTCAGTGGTCTGGTGTTCAGCACTGGGTGTGTCAGTGGTCTGGTTTTCAGCGCTGGGTGGGTCAGCAGTCTGGTGTTCAGCACTGGGTACGTTAGTAGTCTGGTGTTCAGTGCTGGATGGATCAGTAGTCTGGTGTTCAGCACTCAGTGGATCAGTAGTCTGGTGTTCAGCACTGGGTGGGTCAGTAGTCCAGTGTACAGTGCTGGTTGGGCCACTAGTCTGGTGTTCAGCACTAGGTGTGTCAGTTCTCTGGTGTTCAGTGCTGGATTAGTCAGTAATCTGTTTTTCAGCACTAGGTGGGTCAATAGTGTGGTGTTCAGCACTGGGTCGGTCAGCAGTCTGGTGTTCAGCACTATGTGGGTCAGTAGTGCAGTGTTCAGCACTAGGTGGGTCAGTAGTCTAGTGTTCAGCACTAGGTGTGTCAGTGGTGTGGAGTTCAACACTGGGTGTGTCAGTGGTCTGGTGTTCAGCACTGGTTGGGTCAGCAGTCTGGTGTTCAGCACTGGAAGGGTCAGTAGTCTAGTGGTTAGTAATCTGTTGTTCAGCACTAGGTGGGTCAATAGTGTGGTGTTCAGCACTGGGTGTGTCAGTAGTCTGGTTTTCAATGCTGTATGGATCAGTAATGTGTTGTTCAGGAGTGGGTGGGTCAGCAGTCTTTTGTTCAGCACTGGATGGGTCAGTAGTCTAGCGTTCAGCACTGTGTGGTTAGTAATCTGGTGTTCAACACTACATGGTCAGTAATGTATTGTTCAGCAGTGGGTGGGTCAGTAGTCAGGTGTTCAGCACTGGGTGTGTCAGTGGTCTAGTGGTCAGCACTGGGTGTGTCAGTGGTCTGGTGTTCAGCACTGGGTGGGTCAGTAGTCTGGTGTTGAGCACTGTGTGGGTCAGTAGTGTGGTGTTCAGAACTGGGTGGGTCAGTAGTGTGGTGTTCAGAACTGGGTGGGTCAGTAGTGTGGTGTTCAGCACTGGGTGTGTCAGTAGTCTAGCGTTCAGTGCTGGATTAGTCAGTAATCTGTTGTTCAGCACTAGGTGGGTCAATAGTGTGGTGTTCAGCACTAGGTGGGTCAGTAGTTTAGTGTTCAGAAGTAGGTGTGTCAGTGTTGTGGAGTTCAGCACTAGGTGTGTCCGTAGTCTAGTGTTCAGTGCTGGATTAGTCAGTAATCTGTTGTTCAGCACTAGGTGGGTCAATAGTGTGGTGTTCAGCACAATGTGGGCCAGTAGTCTAGTGTTCAGCAGTAGGTGTGTCAGTGTTGTGGAGTTCAGCACTGGGTGTGTCAGTGGTCTGGTGTTCAGCACTGGGTGGGTCAGCAGTCTGGTGTTCAGCGCTGGTGGGTCAGTAGTCTAGTGTTCAGCACTGTGTGGTTAGTAATCTGTTGTTCAACACTAGGTGGTCAGTAATGTATTGTTCAGCAGTGGGTGGGTCAGTAGTATGGTGTTCAGCACTGGGTGTGTCAGTGGTCTGGTGTTCAGCACTAGGTGGGTCAGTAGTCTAGTGTTCAGCACTGGGTGGGTCAGTAGTCTGGTGTTGAGCACTGTGTGGGTCAGTAGTGTGGTGTTCAGCACTGGATGGGTCAGTATTCTAGTGGTTAGTAATCTGTTGTTCAGCACTGGGTTTGTCAGTAGTCTTGAGTTCAGTGCTGGGTGTGTCAGTAGTCTGGTGTTCAGCACTGGGTGTGTCAGTAGTCTGGTGTTCAGCACTGTGTGGTTAGTAATCTGTTGTTCAACACTAGGTGGTCAGTAATGTGTTGTTCAGCACTGGGTGGGTCAGTAGTCTGGTGTTCAGCACTGGGTGTGGCAGTGGTCTGGTGTTCAGCACTGGGCGTGTCAGTGGTCTGGCGTTCAGCACTGGGTACGTTAGTAGTCTAGTGTTCAGTGCTGGATGGATCAGTAGTCTAGTGTTTAGCCCTAGGTGGGTCAGTGGTCCCCTGTTCAGCACTGGAAGGGTCAGGGGTCAAGTGTTTAGCACTGGGTGGGTCAGTAGTCTGGTGTTCAGGACTGGGTGGGTCAGTAGTCTGGTGTTCAGCCCTAGGTGGGTCAGTGGTCTCCTCTTCAGCACTGGAAGGGTCAGTAGTCTAGTGTTCAGCATTGGGTGGGTCAGCAGTCTGGTGTTCAGCACTGGGTGGGTCAGTAGTCTAGTGTTCAGCCTTAGGTGGGTCAGTGGTCTCCTCTTCAGCACTGGAAGGGTCAGTAGCCTAGTGTTCAGCACTGGGTGGGTCAGTAGTCTGGTGTTCAGGACTGGGTGGATCAGTAGTCTAGTGTTCAGCACTGGGTGGGTCAGTAGTCTGGTGTTCAGCACTGGGTACGTTAGTATTCTAGTGTTCAGTGCTGGATGGATCAGTAGTCTGGTGTTCAGCACTCAGTGGATCAGTAGTCTGGTGTTCAGCACTGGGTGGGTCAGTAGTCCAGTGTACAGTGCGGGTTGGGCCAGTAGTCTGGTGTTAAGTGCTGAATAGATTTAAATCTTTGAATCCATCACCATTTTACTTAGTTGAGAGTTCTGTTTGCCTGAGTTGTTCCTTGTTTATTGTCATGTCTTGGAGGATTTCTCTTTATATAAGTCTATACAGCTTACAAGTAGAGGAATATCCACGTACCCCAACCAAGGGAGACAACCGAGAACTCAAACTTACTCACAAAAACTGAAATCCCAGACCTTTACCTAACATCTGTGGTCCATGTAACAATTTCTTGTATTTCAGACCATTAGTGAGAGCAGCATGTACAGTGATGTCAGAGTACAAGATGGCCTTGATGAGGTGGATGCTTGTGTTGTCAGACCACCTGCACCAATTCCTCCTATTCAGGAGAAGTGCATGATCAAGACTCTCAGGGATGAGAAACTTTACAAAGACTTCTTGTTAATGTATGCTACGTGTCCAGGTAAGTCATGTAGTGCTAGTCTGTGTGGCTAGGGTTTGTGTGTGTTGTAAGTGCTTTATTGTCTGCGTCATGCCAGTTAAACTGAATGGCCTTTCAAATCTGATAGACGATTGTCCCTTTGATTTACTGATGATTTTCCTTTGATGTGCCAGCTGATGATTTCCCTTTGATATGCTAACTGATGATTTCCCTTTGATATGCCAACTGATGATTTCTCTTTGATATGCTAACTGATGATTTCCCTTTCATTTGCCAATTGATGATTTCCCTTTCATAGACCGACTGATGATTTCCCTTTCATAGACCGGCTGATGATTTCCCTTTCATAGCCCGGCTGATGATTTCCCTTTCATAGACTGACTGATCATTTCCCTTTCATATTCTTTAAGTTAACTGATGTTTCATTTTATTAGTATAACTGGTAACTGGTAACTTTCCCTATGATGTGATATCTTATGATTGTCCTTACCATATAGTGATGGATGATTTTCTCAGTCATTTGATATGGCAACTGATAATTCATTATTTTCCATATGTAGTAACTTCTGGTTGTTCACCTATTGTGTTTCCATCTAAATAATTTCCCATATTTCTCCAGGAAACGACAGTAATGGAAGAGTATCCAGGTTCACCCAGCTGTTATGCCAGGCACTCACAGAAGCCAGAGGTCGAAGTTTACTGCGTATGTTGACCTGTGTCTGTGGTCAGATGATCAAGCACAACAGTTCAGTTCCATGTATTTACAGCAAACTGACAAGAGATTTGGTCTTCAAAAACAAGCAGATATGAACAAAGACATTTCCTCTTTGCATCTACAACTTTTATATTCCGAACATTAAAAAGGGTTTTATCATGGTATCATAATTTCATCTGTCTGTTATTAGATTGGTGCCAGTCGTTTAGCATGTGCAGCTTCCTGTATATTTGTTCTGCTAGTGCAGTTTTCATCTTGACATTTGTCAGTTTCTGTTTTGTACTTTAATAATGCTGTGTTAACCAGATTGCCCATTTTGCTACATTTCTGCATATCATAAACCAAGAATATATTTGCTCGCTCTTGCATCAAACTCAGCTGAGTCCAGTGTCTCATAATGAAGTCTACAGTATTGTTTTCATAAATAATTTAGGAAGACACTGACCTCATTGAGGCATTGAGGCAAAAATAAATAAGTCACATGGTCTGTCTTGAAGCCCTGTGCACGTAAAACAAGCCCCTCCTGTATTAAGCTTTCAACTATGCTACTTGCGATCACAGTGATCTTCGAACTGAAATGTACATACATGTATGTTTTCAATGTATCAACTATCTAGATAAAATCTCATCTGTCTTAACTTTACTTGTTCAGAATCTAAATACGATACTTAGATCTATTATTATAGAAAGCCTTTTCGTAAGGCTACGTCCCTTAACACTCTTGCACACGTGCATTGTTAAGACCAAACAGGGTACGGGAAAGGGGCCATCACCCACTCTCTGGTTTGTTCTCTGTACATGTGTGTATGGGTTCCAGCCAGCAGGAGGGCAGTTAGGGGTCAGCAATGGGCCATCTCCCAGTACTCTACTTCTGTTGGCTGGAACAGCACTGTTGGATTGGTTGTGTTGTTGCTTTTTGTATGTATGAATGTATGTAGCTTGACTTTTCAAACTACATGACACCTTATCTTGCTTGATAAGCTGATTTTTTACTGGACTCAGAAGCTTGTATCCTGTATATTGTTTGCTGGCTGAAGGCTTTGGAGAAGAACAGTTTCATTATAAATTGACTGAGCTACTTTCACTAAATAAAGATATTATACCCTACCAAAAACTCAATCTTCATAAAATAAACTATGGGAGAAAAAACAACAATAAACAGATAGAAATACATCTCAATGTACACATTTATTTGTAATCTGCAATATGGTTTTATTCTCATCGTCTTTATATAATGTACATATACAGGAACTTCATAACAACTGACTGGACTATGTATTATGCAGAGAAGCCCAGAGAAGCACCTGTTTTTCACAACCCTTTTTTCTAACAGCCAGTTACCAATGAATTCACTAAAATTACACCTTCCAAATCTGAGGCATTAGCTTACCTGAAAAGTATAAACAGGGGATCCTTGTAGATATATAAAGAAAAAATAAACAATCAAGGTGCATATAGAGCTGCAATGGGGGCCATTATGCAGATTTCTGTGTTGCAAGAAAATACACAGTACTATTGTAGGTCCATATAAATGGGAAAAGCCGACCATTCACAAATTTAACAGAACCAAACCAAAAATAAATTCTGCAATACAAAAACAGTGTAGTTTGCCACCATTAAACAAAAATTCAGACTTTTAAAAACAAATCAAATTATTCAAAGCTTTGTGTTAATTATTAAGAGTTTATTATTGAGGAATTGCATGGTGGTGTATGTTTATATAACCACAGTATACCAGGGAGATAGTGGCTTAACACCGCCACAACAAGGGAGATAATCCAGAGACTTAACTACATGACATTACATGAACAATCCAAACAGTCAAGAGACGTCTCACAACAATTAGAATTTATTCCTGTTTTATGTCAGCAGAAGGCTTTCTGGCAAAGAGAGATGTAGAACTGAATAAACAACAGAGCTGTTACATATGAGTTAAGAAACAAATCATTATGCTGTATGAAGATATTTGATAGTATTAAAGCTACATACATTTGGTGTACAAAATTAAAATTTGTTTAAAAAGTTTCATTTAAAAAAAAAAAATGCAAACATCACTGGAACCTGAGAGACAAATTGTTCAATACTGTGAAACTAATGGTAATACACTAAAATAACAACATCTACGACATTGTGTAACATGAGAGCAACACTTAAAGCTGTTAGAAATATTTGTTGGGACTATGATAAAGTGCTCAAGAACAAATCCAGTTTCAAGAATGGAAAGGATGTTTTAAGTTCTTTTTCGTTTTGTCAGTCAAAAATATCATTAACCACCGACTTGTACAAAATTATAAAAGAAAAACTTTTTCCGCAAAATAGTTCACATTTCTTTAAAGCATACTAAAGAGAATACATGTGTCAAAGATTTCCAAGTTAATTTCATTACCCCATGGCTTCCATGGTAACAGTATGCCAGGAAAACTGATCACCATAAAAGAGGACACAAAGCATACTGATATGAAAATTGGTAATGATTTGTAAATTAAAATATCATAGCCTGTAGTATAATTGGGATTTGTTTTTAATATCATAAAAATACTTGTATGAACTCATCATATGGGTATAGGCCCAAATCTAGGCTTTACTTAACTTTAAACATTTCAGCACTATCAGATATCATTTTAACCCTCCCCAAGCTAGTTTGTGAAATATGCAGGATATTTTCAAATTGCTACTAAGATGCATGTGTATTTATATACAGCATATTTTATATACCAGTGAAATCACACATTTACATCATAACCATACACATTTTGACCAATCACATTGCGGATAATTTTCACAACCAGACATTACAAACCAGCATCATGCATTTATGCCCAATGAGAATCAGCTTTGATACAAACCTACCAATCACGACCAAACCATCATAGGCAACATCACCAAACCCATGTGAAAGACAAAGCAGGTGAAAGTAGTCCAACTTTTAGACTATAGTCCACATACAACTATACCATATTCATGGTAAACAGTGGTATGCTTTACCACGACAAATTCAAAAATCTTTCTACACTTAACAACATATCAGCTGTCTAGCTTCTCACAGCTCACAGTACCCTGCGTTATCCATTCATTCCTTAATCACCCACCCTGATCACACACAGGGGCACCTGCAGATCGGATTCCCTCGTACCACAGTAGAACACAGAACCAGTGCAAGCATCAAACAACAGTTCAAGTGCTAACAGTTAAGATGCTTCCCTGTCTCCTGCAGCTGTACTTGACCTCTGTGAATGCTGAAGGCCATCCTGTGAGGGACACCTTTCCCCAAAAGGACCACAAGAGGTCCCAGAATTGGAAAAGCTGACCTGGTGACTCACAAATAGGAATTCTTTGACACTCCTCTGACATTCCATCCAATGCCACTGAATACAGTGTTTTTACTGTTTAATGCTTAAAGCAACAGCATGTACGTCAAAACATTGTCACAAAATGGTACTTGCACGCCACAAAATGTCACAACAGATGGTTTAGTAGACGGCGCCGTAAGAAAGTACTCCGTTGCACATCCGTTGTTTGAGGCTGAACATTGTTTTCATTTATCTTCTTTGTTCAGATCTATGTACAGCAGAGCCCGACATCCATGATGAACAGAGTACTTTCACACTATTGTCCCACAACAAATGTGGAGCGTTAGTTGTAAACATGTGGTTCAGAAAGAGGACGATGTCACTCAAAGTCAGACGACTGTTAACAATGAGACTCACTACAATCCAGTGTCCTGAATCCATTTATACATGAAGCTCTGGATAACATCATACAACCTTTTGGGGTTACTTGCCAAAATTTGCTCACAAGTATGTGTAAAAGATGTAAATAGTGGTGCCGAGAAGGCTTGTTTGGCTTCCTCCTAAGATTGCATGAATCCTCTTGAAATAACGTATTAGCTTATAATGTGAGAAGTACACTCTGAAAATACTGTTGGAAACAATTAATGTTTCTGCGTGGCCAAAATGCTAATCAACTGTGAACTGTGGAATTCAAATATGTTAATCCCTCTAGTGAATTACTGCCGAGTCATCATTTTTACCACACATGGTCCATTTTGCATAAGGAAGTCACAACATCTTCCTGTAAACATCTCATGTCTACAAAGGGTTTATTAAACTTTGGAAATAATTAACAGAAATAAACGTTTAGTCCTCTAGCTATAAGAGAAGAATGGGTTATGCCTGACTTTCCCGCAATCTCTTCTTCATTATATCTCTGGCCCTCTCGTATCTGATAAAAGGAGAACATTAGCATTTGTTATACAGCATTTTCTGATCATACTGTCATTTTTTCAACTTTGAGTTTACGGAAAATATTCATATTAAGGTATGGAGGATCTCAATATATAAAGACCAAAACTTTTGTTTTATTACTTATTTGACTGTGTTATGCACCATACTCAAGAGTGTTTCACTTACACGATCTGTAATACCATCCGCACATTAACGGCAGATCTTCCCACATACAACACTTGTCTGAAATCAGCTGTACATCACAACCAAGTATTGAGTCAACATGAAAGGGTCACACAAAGCAACATACATATATTTTTTCTATATTTACATGTTTTATTGTTCTACTTACTTTTTTTGTATTCTTGAAACCTCCAGCTCTTCATCATTTCTAAACTTCTGTAACAATCCTCGAAGGACTGCCTCTGGTAAATTAACTAACTGCTCAACCTGAAAACAGCAAAACACAACAGTACACCTATCAGGCAGTGCACCATTTGCTCGGAAAATTGTACATTATACTATCATGTAAACATCCAATACAGTTTGACACCAAGCTGGAGTAACTACCACGATGCAATGGTTCAGGCAGCTACATCATATCCTTAACACAACTCTATATCTTAGGCCTCCTTTGTAAGGTTGTGTGACAGCATACTTTCATGATCAAACTCTTTGACAGCACTAGCTCTGCTCCACTGACTTGGACTATATGATATACCACTGCCTTAAAAAACACCAATCAACCAAGCTAGATAGCTAAAGAAGCCGGAAGTTATGTCAGATAAACCAGGTACCTTCTTTTACTGCTCCAACTCCTTCTTTTCTGAAGTATTCAAAGGATGACAGTAATAAACATTTGAATCACTCTTTATTGACGAACATTTTAAAAGAGTACATTTGAAAAGTCTAACCACAAGTGATGGTGGCTATTCTAAATAAGGTCACAGACTGTGATAAGTCCAATGGTGATCAATGCCCTGTGGAGGTGACTGAGCACATGCCACTGGGGATTTTGTCCATTAATTAGTTGCCCATATTCCTCTGAGTTACCTCCCTTGGTTGGCGGCCACTACCCCTGATAGTCTCATGCAGTTTTCCATGCTATTCACAATGAATTCTATCCACTGATCTGAAATGAGTGTGTCCCTTAATTTACTTTACCTGTCAGTGTGAAGTCTACAGTCATCGTCTGTATGTTTCAACTCAGTCAGTACAATTTAACCGTTCTGTTTAACAGTTTCAATATTGCTAACACAACCTGTACAATCTTACAAAAGTCATTGCTTTACCTACAATGATAGACCAATGTATTAAACATTGTAAACGTTAACAGAAAGATAGAACTGTTTAAAGTGCATTATGTTCTCACCTCTTCAGGCAACTGCTCCTGTGGCTCTGCTTGTATTTCTGTCACTTCTGTAAATGAGACGTTCTCAGGCACACGTGGTTCCACCACCTCAGGTAATGGCAGTGTATTCCAGGCTTCGGTTGGCACCTCGGGAACCGTCTTCTCTTTGATAAACACCTTTCCAGCTTTTTCATCACATCCTAGCAACAGTTTCTCTATCAAGGGAAATTCTGATTCTCGCAAAAGTGTTGGTTCTGAAGGAAGAAAAACGCAAAAGTGTTGGTTCTGAAGGGAGAAAAACGAAAATGTGAATACCTTCATTCATTTAATTACAGGAAAGACATGGCAGTCACAAAATGTACGCACATTGTACAGAATGACAAAATCTGCTAAAATAAGTCCTATTCACTTAGGTTTCACAAAACAGTCAAGACAATTTCACCTGTGTATACACACACAACTGTCAAAATAACTCCCAAGAACTTCCAACTTCTAATGCAGAATGAAGACAAAACTTAACAATAGCTTTGTTCTAAATAAAGCTCAACAAATTTAGTAATATATTAACTAAATATTCATAATATCAATAACAGAACTTGGTCAATATTTCTTAGCATAAACAAAGCACATTATGCTTATGACAATCATTAAACTTTCTAGGCAGTCTTGATCTAATTAAGCAGATGTGCGATACAGGCAACAGGACTTTGTGCTGAGAACCTCACCTCCTTCATCTGGGACAATGTACAGTGAATATTCTCCTGGCTGGTTTTCAACCTACGAGCAGAGAACAAAATATATTTAATTTCTCATCTCCTTGTTTTTCAACACATAATATGTGACAATATGCACAGAAACACTGCTTTGATAAAGCTGCATTTTATACATAAACGTTCATACATAAATATACACATATACAAATAATGACATCGGAAAATAATTTTACAACAATGACTCAGAAATTCAACTTGTGTTCTCTGATGGGCAGCACGCAGTTTACCTTAAATTTTTCTAGCAGAGTTCTTATGACCTCGGATGTTGGCATGGCGCTGGTGACAGTCACACTGGTGCAGCTTCCTATTACAGGAACAAATACCCGTGTCTGTCAAAGCAACAAGCAAAACATAATTTCTTTCACAATTTTTTTAAACCATTAATCACCTTTCTTAAAATATTACTGTAAGCCTCACAATACTAATGGTCAACTAATTAATAATTTTATTTTTCCCTTTTTTTTTTTGGTTTGGTAGTAATGCATTGGAAAAGCCCTAAAATTCAAATTTTGACCACCTTATAAATGTTACCTTAAGGCAAATGTATAAAAACTTCAACCTGCAATGACGAGGTTATAAAATTTGAGGTAAGTCAGAAAGAGCTTTGTGAAACTGGCTACAAACTTGTGAAAATGAACTTACATCATTGTTGTAAATATGACCATTAATGGAAGCCCTCTTCCAACGGTTGCCTTGGTCACCCCTGTAAGCCACCGTGTTGAATTTCCGAATGCCTCTGTTCCGTCTCAGCACCACGGTTGTGTCATCTGAGGTGGAGGGGGAGAGTAAAGCACTGTCATCCAGGCCACGGCTAATTGTCACTTTGGGGGGTGTCTGATAATACAGAATCAAAATTCTTATGTTCTGCACTACCAATACGCATTCAGATTTGCATTCAGTAAATGAGGAAATATGAATTCTTTAAGCTTACAGTTATGTTTCTTTTCTTTATTCAATGGGTGTTCAATACCATTCTCAAGAATTTTTAACTCCCGTGTTTATGGATGGAGAAAACAAGGCAGAGCTTGCATGGTAGAAACCACCAACCTCCACAAGGTAACTGATGTAAAGCCACAGCCACAAGACTCCTGGCTCAAAACCGTGGTTGCACTATCCTGATAACATATTTTATGTGCATTTTTAGCATTTCCTGGAGTTGAAAGTTGATTTCAGAAATATGCTCTTCATAACACGTAGCAGTTTTCAGCAACTGTTGTTCCATACATAGGTACAGGCATATCAGTGATGAAGAATTCTGCAGCAGACCAAATAAACTTTCTATACAGCCAGAATGGCAGACCTCCCTTAGAAGCTGATACCTTACTCAAATGTTAATCACGTGCACCTGATATCACAGCTGCACAGTTTGATATGCATTACTGGGATGCAGAACAGCAGTTGTAATTCTTCACTGGTTTGTACGTTTATCGGATGTTTTTAATGAAGCAATTTAACAGGCTAAATCTCTCCATACATACTCCTTACCATCAGCCACTCCTTCACAAACTTTGCGCAAATTATTTAAAAGCGGAAACTTTACATAATGATAACTGGAAAGCTAAAGAATAGGGTACATATATACAGACTTGTGGTGCATTTAACCATGGCCAGGTTAAAGCTCTCAACCTAAAGGTAGCTGATAGCCTAAGCCTATGCTAGTCAAACACTTCATTTCAGTTACCTACACTTATTTTACCTACAAGCATTTGACACACACTGTACTTGAATGTACAGCGATCATCTTTCAAAGCAGTCATAAGATCATGACCAGCATAACAGAAACTCAGAGGCTTGTGGAAGATATGTTTTAAAACTTAAAGAAATTGTTACAAAGCTGAGCTCGGATGTTCTGCTTCAGTTCACAAGAGCTTGATTCATGTACCATTCAATCTTTCACTGCATCACTATACATATATATATATATATATACATATACACTATTCTAGGGTATACTTCCCAATGGCAATGCCCAACCACTTTCACTATACCTACACACCCTGCTTTGAAAGCAAATACTCTTACCTTCTCATAGTTTTCATAACATACATATATATGACAAACTAATACTCCTTTGAGATTCAGCCCTACAACTTCAGAGGGAACAACCATTGCTATCAAATGTCCATTTTTGAGACCCACCCTTTATTCAAACACATGAACACACATTGGGTAGAGCCCAATTAAGTAATGGTTAGACTGTATTAAACATCTATATTGTAACATGCTAGGGGTAACATGTTTAACAGCTTAGGGTGTCACCCTCTACACCAGGTGACACACCACGGTATCTCGATTATGGGGCAAACAGGTCCCACCTGGGTTTGAGGGACACAGATTGAAGCAATATTTGTACATCTATGTTATGTTGAGAATACTTTCCATAATTCAGTATAAACATGTTCTTGGCTCTATATAAAGACAGATCATAAATGTGTATCTTCATGACCTTCATACAATGTAGAGTTATTACAGAAATCGAGGGCAGTCACAAATGACCAGCTATAATCTTTCAAGGTACTGAAGGTACAAACTGGAAATTAAATACAAGTGACCGGTGCAAAATATACAAATGAACGGGTAAATTTTCACAAGAATGTTTATTTTCCTAGAGACATGGACATGCTTCATTACTGTCAGATGATTGGGTATTTTACAAAGGTTTTTTT
This sequence comes from Liolophura sinensis, assembly GCF_032854445.1. Classification (NCBI taxonomy): domain Eukaryota; kingdom Metazoa; phylum Mollusca; class Polyplacophora; order Chitonida; family Chitonidae; genus Liolophura; species Liolophura sinensis. The sequence goes on from NC_088295.1 coordinate 16,629,827, forward strand.
GTCATAGTTGTATTCTTATCAAATCGGAATTGAAGTATAAGTGAAGATTTTCAAAATCAGTTAGAAAGCAAGTTTATCAAATTTTAGCAACTATCAAATCAACCAAGGAATCAGGTCTTTTTCTTTCTAAAGTTGATAAAAAGGTTTTTTGGTTTCACAATAAACCTGTCTCCCATATGTTAAAATAACTCCACATAGCATCCACATGTGTTAACCACACTGTAATACACATGCACGTGCCACCCAAAACTGGAAATATCATTTTGTATTAATTCTTTCAGACCTTCACCTTCATACACTTCAGTGCCAAACCTGCCCTATCTATCAGCCCCTTTAGCAACTGTTTCATTCTGTATATTTTTAACATACCTTAACAATTAAAAGATATTTCAAATGAACACATGGAAACTTTTTTTTCTCTAAATTTATATATAATCAAGCCAGAACATTTCTGCTGGTCTGTAGGTTTAAAACAAAACAAAAAAACAACAAAAGTTTATAGTCAGAACAATTTTTACTATAAGAATTATTCATGAAATGCACCATTTACTTTTAAAACTTTATGTTCTTCTAAGATTGCGATCACTATTTTCAAGATAAATTTTGTATTCTACACAGAAACGATGAGGGCTATAGCGCCATAATGTGAATCACAGGAAAAATTATGAAAAATTTCATTATGAAGTTTTGTTAAAGAGGGTTCAGGTCACTAAGACATGTAGACACATTTTCCCTTCATCACAAACCATGGAAATACTTCATTAGTAACACTGAAATAAAAACACAGGAAAAGAAAAGCTAATATCCCTGTTATGTCTTCATTATAATCATGTTATTCAACAGGTTATCTAAATCAATTATCCACAGAAAACAGTCTCCCATAGCTATATGCCCTTAACATGACGAACTCTTTACAAAAACACTAACACAATATTAGGTCAACTATCCACACTCCAAACTTTACAAAGTAGGCCGGCGTGCATATATGTATGCTGAACCTAAAATAAAACCCCTAATGTAGAAGGATGGAACCCCAAAAGATCAAACAACAGCTGTATTTCTAAAAATACTAAGCCTAGATGTTGTAGTTACAAACAAACTACATCTTGCTCATCCAACAATCTGTGGGCAACAGGTTTAAATGTGGATGAATACAGCATGGTGGTCGTATGTAGAAACAATATGTATACAAAAGGGTTACAACAACTCTGGAAGACACCAATAATCCACTTACAATAACGTGAAGTCCAATGATGTCAGAATAATGGAAAAAGTAACAAATCACAGACTTTAACTGAGATTTTAGAATGCTTTTGTTAGATCCTTAGAGTAGATATCTCCTGCAGGTAATGTTAGGGAATCTGGATAAACTCATTTGGGAGCTAGTGTTACCTAAGTAAAATGGAAATACTGAAAGTTCCATGGACCTATTCAGGGATCTGAACGCAGGTGCGTGATGACGTGAATTCAAAATGAGTATTACAGCTTTTTAGATAACCCTGTTGAATTTAAACCTCTTGAAAGAGTCAGGGAATTTCAACCATAAATAGCATCACCACAGAGAGCTCCAACACACCTTAGCCTATTTCATATGTTTTTGCATATAATGAATAATTCACGTATCTGAAAAAAACATTGCACAGTACTGTACCTTTAGAGAGATGTCTTCTTTTGTAGGGGTGAGGGCCCCATTGCGGATAGCATGGTAGTAACTGTGCCTCCATGTCCGTGAAGGTGCCGGGGACGGGATGGGGTTCACTTCATCGCATTGCTTCAACTGTATGGGTTCTCCAAACCCCAGTAGATCCTCAGGGCCCACAGATGATTGTATCACCTTGTCATTCTTAACAGAGAAACAGGAAACTTCAGACATAATGATTTATTTGTAAGCATAGTTGCATCAGTATCCTAAAAAGGAACAGTGTAGGCCCATATGTAATTCTGGTTGTATCATAAGCACATGTACCTCATCACCAATATATATGAGGTGACATAAATGGTCACGGGAAACTTGTACAATGAAAGTGTTCATCTAGCTTAAGATACCTGTTATCGTTTGCCACTAGACATTTCTTAAATTTTGATGACATTTTGAGATGCTTAGAATGATCTACTGGACAGAATTTATAACTCTAACAAGAAGCAGTTCTCTGAATGTAGTGGTCACATTTTCACATAAATAGACAAGTGCCATATAAACATGTAGAGAGAGAGAGAGACAAGCAAGCCTACTTAGCTGTTGAAAAGAATTGTCCATCTTGGTTTTATATTTCCATAGATATGCCTTGATAACATGTCTGTGTATAGGGAATAGATGAACAAGGGACCAAATGATTGACCAAAATTGAGTCATTAAAATGACAATGAGGGGTAATGTAGCAAAAAAAAAAGTGCCCCACTAAAAATTATTTTTATTGTTTATTCATAATGTTGATTTCTTTAAAATACCCATCTCCTTCATTACCAAGAGATGAAAGAAAAAAACATTTCTCTATCAACCAACCCTATTTTCTTACGGGATTGCTTTCCTCTCCACAAAATTTTTTCAACGATAGCCTGAACATAGAGAATTTGAAAGTCCATGTGACATGTCACCTTACAATTACATGTAGCCTGAGAGCTGGGGGTGGACTACTGATCAGATTTCCAGCCCAACACAGTTTTACTTGTATACCAGTACATGCAGCTTGTATGTACATGTATGTGTACAGAGAGCATGGAGACCCACAATAATGCATCCTGTACACAGCCTCATAACCTGCCATCTGACATGTAAGTCTGACAGTTTGGACATGTTTATTACATCCCGTGGTCAGACACTGCATCTACACATATCCATACCAGAATATATAAATGTCAAAAATCCTCTTCAATCATGTAGATTAGAATACTTAATCCGGTTTTGTAACATAATTATATACTAGCACATCTATAACAGCACGAAAAAAGAAGAAACAAAGAAACTTTTGTGCTCTAAATGATGAATACTAACACACCCGTGAGCAGCTTGTACATTTTGTAGCATTAATCAGTGTCTGAAGACGAATACTGATGGTCACAGAAGTTTTTACAGATGTACACTTTCTTTATAGGACACACTACACATGCCTTTACATGTACATGAGTGCCCATGTTGGATTGATTAACACATATCTAAATCTAGCTTCTTGACATGACAGGTCTCTATGTAATACAAGTAATCCAATACTTCTGACAAATTGTTCTAAAAAAAATCCAGAAGAATAACACTGAAAAAGCCAGCGAATGTCACGAAATCTAATGAGGGCAACCACTGCCAACCTTTTTAATATATACCGGCACAAAAAACGGAGAAAAGTGTACACTTCATTCTGGAATGCTGACTGAACTATTTTTGAATTGAATTGAACATGAAGGTTAACAAAGACTCCTTTAATTATTACATGCATGTAAATCACCACTACTCAACTTTCCCTCAGACCAATGTTCATTATGCATGTATGTCACTGTGTTACAAATATACAATGTACAGCTTGCTTAAAAAAGGCAATACCAACTAGGGTGGCCCAAAACTCATGCACTACATATACATATAAATATATTTACAAGATATGATCATTACATTCATTTTTCTATAATTTTATAACATTAATGATGGAGGAGAGACATATTATAGAATCTGCTAATTATAACCTAAACCACGGCTTTGTCAGATTTTAGACAGCCAAATATTTGGCAAGCTTGCCATTTAAAATTAATTTCAACAACAAAATGAAATTCATCGTCACTTTAAATTGACAGTAACTTTATTAACACAATGTTCACAATTATGGGAACTCTCTATGGAAGTATTTCAAGAAGTGGCTTAGAAGTTCCGATTACTTTGTCTGTAATACTATCACTCATCATACAACTTTTAAACACCCTTGTGATAGGTCAGTAAAATCTCAATAAAGTGTTCAACTGCAGGTTTAGGTGAACTTATATGCAAATGAGTTAACAACAAATAGACCACAGTCTTTCCTACAAAAGACTTCATACTGCACTGGTAAATAATCACTCAAATCCTGATTGGACTCTATCAACGATTGCTCCCCAATCAGGACAATCACTTGTGAGTATGTCCACATCACACATGAACTCATACACAATAAATGTACCCTATTTCTTCTAAAATTTGGAGCATCTAGTCTGCTCGTTTTAGCCAATATAAATGTAATTCTGGTAGGAACATTGAGTTTCTTTTATCTTACATGGTTAGACCATCTAATGAACAACATACTCATATCTTTACTTTTCCAAAAGGCTGGTAAAGAAATGTAATGTTCTAATTCTCAACACTACTAATATCTGTCCAATATTTTAGAAGAATTAGAGTATGCGCCACCACTCTAAATTCAGTGCTACTTTTTCTATGTACATGCAAGTCTTAATTCTGCCCATTTAAAATGATACACAGTCATATACATAACCTGTAAGTGTCTGCATAACTGAACGAATACAACAATGTATTTTATACATTACAATGAAAAGTGTTCTGTACATCTGAGATTAAAGAAAAAATGTTTATCCCAGCCTTATACACTTGTACTCCTACACAACATGCTAATGTCTGCATTTTTTTTTTTTCACATCACATACAGTTCTACTACATTTATCCTACAGATCAGATTCCAAGTGTTAAAGGTACCCTATTCTGCTGGCGTCAACACTGGCCTGAGGTCAGATTGTGTAAACAGAGCCCTGCGTTATCAAGGTGAAAAATTAATGGCCAGCGACCAGAGCCTTAACTCTCAGGCATGCTGTATTACCCCCAGTTAAGACACAAGCAACAACGCAAAAGTGCTGGGAAACATGACCATGTGTGCTCTTGACAGGTACATGTAAGACTATTTTATTCAGGTAGAACAGCATACAAATGCAATATGTTTTAACCTAGAACGAAAACAATGCCTGCTTTGGTTTTTACATTTTCATGGCAAGCAACATGGGCACATGTTCATGCATATTTATATAAATACATGTACACTGTTTGCATGTAAACAATAACAAAGTAAACAATGGTTAACAATTAAGGTCATGGTACAAGTGGATGTACATGTACACATGAGAAAAACTTGAAAACAAAAGATGAAACACATTTGCAATGAATCATGTTTCTGAGGTGTAGACTGTAACCCCCATGCACACATTGCTAACACTGTCAAGGCCAAAGATGGAGAAAATAGGTAGGATCAACAACAACAATAAACACAGCTTCCAGCACATGGCAGATCTGCGGGGCTTGTTCAAACACTGACCTCAAACAAGGGACAGTTGTGTTCGTGATTGCTGTGTTTACAATAGTCATGTAAACTTGGGAGCTTTGCACAGCACTCATGCATGTGCTGTGTATTTTTTATGTTATCAAAGCTAAATATCTACTCTTCATACACAAGTTATGTGACTGAATTTGAATATGTGTAACAAAAGAGTTCCCTATTGTTTATAGTCTCATACTTTGACAAAATGCAAATCAAGCAGTAAACAAATCAGCAGAACACCATTATGACAATCAATAAAATGAAATTCAACATGTGAAAGTTTTTGCAATTGGATAATGGTAGATCTTCTCTGATTTATAGTAAATTTGTGTTTCATCAATATTATCATGAGATGTGGTCACTATAAATGACGTCTGAGTGATAAGACATTGACACTCACCTTTTCCTCAGACAGTCTACAGTGCGACCTCCCATTGGTCAGTTGACTGTTATAAGCCTCTAACTTGGCCTGCAGGTCCGATCTAAAAATAAGGTAACAACAACGTCTTTACTATACATGTCACATGTAACACAGGGGAACATATCACACAGGTGAAGTACTGTAGAACCTCACCATAACTATGATTACATGTACTTACTTATTTATTGGATTTCAAGAATATTTCACATACATGTATACAACGGCAGCCAGCATTATAGGGGGTGGGGGGGAGGCAGACCCATGACAATCCGCAGGTTGCTACAAGACTTCTCCACATACAGCCTGGGAGGAAGCCAGCATGAGCTGGACTTGAACTGACTATGATTAAGATCTAGTTCAACTTAAAAAACTAAAGGTTCCACTGACATATCTTTTTGTAGTTTTTTCCCCATCCTGATCCTTAACATACAGCTACAATTAAAACAGCCAAACCAGTGTCAAATTCCAAATCTTCCCTGCATCTACACATGTACATGTATATAAAATAATTAATGATGTAAAAACATACAAATTCATGTTATTTACATGCAGATTTAGGGCTCATAAATGTGGGTAAAATATGGAGCAAGTTAATTGTAATATGTACTGCTGGAGTTTGTGGTAGTGATGTAGATTTAATCTGGCTGATGCGATTAGAACAGATTAGATGGTTGATGAAGCAACAGAGCCTGAGGCTGTGTCACCTGGACTATCAGGTAATGACTGTCAAACCAAAGAGCTTGTAAACCGAGACCCTCTAGGGACACCATGATAGTACTCTCATTAGTATAGTAGTATTTAATCATAACTCTCTAACCACTCAAATTTATTACAACCCAGGATATGATGACATGGTACATAAGTGCTTCCTGTAAAGTCCTGTACCTATAGTGTGATCCAAGCATTCCACTACATCTAATTAACAACAAAATATTTATTTATTTGATCAGTGTTTCACGCCACACTCAAGAATAGTTAACTTATATAATGGTGGCCATCATTATGGTGGGAGGAAACTGGGGAAACCCACGGCCATCCACAGGTTGTTGGCAGAACTTTCCACATATGGTAATAACAAAATAAGACAGATCTGTTTGGATTTTAGCACATCTTATTTTAACTGCAGTGTTTTCATTCATCAGGTACTGGCTGCATATATAAACTATAATTCCTTATAGTCATGTTATTTTCCAGTTCCTAACTGAAAATCTACACTCAAAACAGTAAATGGCTCCTAAAATGACATCAGAAGTGTGCCAGAGACAAGTTCTTGAGGACACTGGCACAATAATGTGGACAGAGGAGTGTTTAATTACAAGCATTAGCAGTGTAATCTCAGACTTTCTACTTAAAGGTGCAGGCCTAGAGATTCAACACACGTGTGGTGAAAGACCAAACAGAACAGCTCTCTTCTCAGGCATCAGCAGCACTATCCCCTGGCTACAGAAACTGACGTTTCCTAAGGGAGCTACTATAATTGGTCATCATCAATCCATCACCAGTCGGTACCCCCACACTTAACCCTGGTGCCCAAGAAACTCAAAATGGATCAGTTTGCAGATTACACAGCTGTAATATGCTCTGTGAATAAGCCATTACATCACTGTCAGCCTCTGGTCTCTCAACAGCTTCATACAACCAACAGATGAGAATTATCAATACTATCAAATCTTGGACCTTTTTTATGGCCTTGCTTTTTACCACATCACATTCTGTCTTAGCCACATGTAAAAAAAAAAAAAAAAAAAAAATCTGCTGATAATTTATGGTGCTATTTATGTAAAGCTCTGGATCAGGAAGTTATATTGAGATAGCACTGCTCCAATCCAGGGCTCTAATTTCAGGTCATATCCCAGACTACTAACATGATCCTAACTAATCTACTGTAGTATTCGTTTAAAGTTACTAGACAAGCAGAATTCCATTCAATTATAGTAATGCATGAGGATGAAATAGGCTTTGAAGCCACAGTAACAATCTCCATTTATGACTTGAATTTTCTACCAGAGAAATATTACAAAAAAAATGGTTAGATAACAATTGGATTAATATTTCCTCTGCCATCTCCTCGAAATAAAAACTGACTACTACACACGAAAGATAATGGAAATACACACAAATAAGAGCACCCTCTTTACCACATGTAGTTTGTGTTTCACTTATACAATGTAAACCAAGACAAGTATTCCTACATATACAGTTCACTTGTACACATTTATTTGAGATGCCATTAGCATCCATTCATAATCTGAGCTCAAGGAAGACATATGAAGACAACCTGGAACACCCTAGCAGTGCACATGCAAGCCTGGTTTTCATCCAGTTGCCAGTCTTTATCTTGCAGAGGTACAAGTACATGTGTGCATGTACATGCAGGCTGCACCACAAACATCAGCTGCAGAGTTCTGCCAATCTCTTCTTGTTTACACCTGTACAGAATGTTGATCAAGTGGTCCCTAGTGGAACTATCTCCCAGGGCTCCACATTGACTACATGGTACACAAACTGCAAGCTGCGGCAGTAACACAGATTACACAGATACATGTAATCCAATCCAGAATTGTGCATGTATTAGTTTTATAGTAAAGCCCAAACCACTGGTTCATTCAAAATTCCATTTGTACTTTAATACAGCACATGGACTTCATATTCAAGTTATTCAGGCAGTGAATACAGGCATAGGAGACCTAATAAGCTACAGTGCTTTTCACAATACCATTCAAAATACAAATAGGCCTTCATCTATACAAAGCGTATATCAACCTAAATGAATGAATTACTTTAGGGAAAGAGAGGAAGGGAAAAAAGGAAGACAGAGTATTCAAGAACTTCCACATTTATTTTTAAAGCACATTTCAATCACTTTTCTTGGTAATGTTTTATCTCCAGACACATGTGTGAAATAAAACAATTTTACTGAGGTTGGCTAATTACACCACTGTTGATGTTCACCTTGATTGACAGGTGAGCTGAAGACAGTGGTGTTTTTATTAATAAATAACTGACAGCTTAATTGTAGCACAAACGAAGAGAGTGCACTTTTTAATCAATGCAAACACTGTCTGCTTACAGCCTGTTGAACTTTTTATGTTACTGCATAAAAAGGTGACAACAGCAGGGAATTTCATGAGCACATTTCTTCATACAGTCAACGCCAGGATAAATGGTTCACTGCAATGTTGATATAGTGTACGACATGTATTTAACAATTTCTGCACTATTAACCATAGCAGTCAGGTGTACTATTTCCCAATGTTACAATTTATAATATATTTTGAATGTACATCTACAATGTAGTGTAACATTGAAGATCTCTTACAATTCTAACATTTTTACAACCTGCATTGCGTTATTTTTCTACCCGCTTAGGTGGAAAGTAAAATAGAATTGTGGCAAATCTCGTAAAGAATCTATACTGATAATGTTAAAATAAGTTAACCTTTAATCAAATGGCTTTAATTATGTGGTGTAGATTGACACGAGGGTGGTTGGGAAAAAATAATCTTGATGGCAAAATTTTTAATCTGTGGCACCAAACTAAGGATTGTGTGGCAAACAGATAATTAACTATGCCACATTTACAAAATGATTTCAGGAGAACAAAGACAGACCGAAGATATTATAGCTGCTTGTCTTGACATTAGAAAATGCATGCCTCACCTTATAAGCAACAATATATACTGTAGTAAGATAGAAACGATAGAAGTCCAATGGTCAGTACATGGTGTTATAAAGTAACAGGACTTGTTATGAATATCTGGGTTACCTATACTGGGTGTTCATGCAGGTTAACAACTGCACTACAAGATATGAATACTTATATATTTACTCATATAGAAAGCACTGTTAGTGAGAAAATCATTGGCCAATACCGCAGTCAGTGTGTGAAACACTGTAGCAAGCCAATTAGTGTTCAAATATTGTCTGTGCTTCCAATGACAGGTTATCAATATCAGCAACCACAGGAGGGTTTTTGACATGCAGCTACAAAAGCATCTGACAATAAGCTGGTCCCCAGACATAATAAAGCCTCTCCGGAATATACAAGATTGGGCTTGATGGCCAGACTAAGTCAACCTTAGAACCAGACCAGCAGCCCCCTGATGGGCAAATTGCATGTCACAATGATTCCTATACACTTCCTCAACTGACACATACAGCCACATCATTCCATAACAGCATGCGGTAAACACATAAATTGGCGAGTCTGCATCTTGCACAGGTCAGCTACCCATATAGCCATCAATTTTCAGCAGAACTTGAGTCTTTGCTTCTCCCAAGAGAGTGTTTAGTTACAACAGACTTTTTCTCATGATCAGCTTATAAGCTGCTAAAATGTCTTCTCCACCAAAGTGGGGGTGAGTGAACTAAGGGCTCTAGACCCTAATCAAGGTGCTCAAGTGCAGGTACATGTACCATTTTGTCATTCTGAAGGGCAATGAATGGGTTGATTTTCTTCATTCTTTCCCTATTTTACCTCAAAATGCCACATGTGGGATAAAATTAGGAAGGACAGAATCCTGGTGGGAGACTCTGAATTAATTAACCTAGATAAAGCCCTCCGCTCACTGAGAGGCTGACAGGTGAATCTTGATTAATATCACCCCAGCGCTTTCAAATGAAAACTTGTATCATGTACTTGCATGACTGTGATCCTAGCCACACACACTTCTCCCACATTCATATCTATATGATATATTATACATATCAAAAATATCTAAAGGATTCTACTAAACTTCACACAAGTCATGGTCTTTATGTCCACAATATTTACATTCTAAACTCAAACTGTGAATTCAGACTTTAATTACATCTTAGTTCCTTTCTTCATTGTTTAAATGTGTGCTTGTTTGCTTGCTTCAAGGTTTAATGTCTCTTTTGAGCCACTTTCAGTCCCACTGAAATACCATTCCAAGATTGCAAATAGTGGAAATGTCTTAGGTTTTTTACAGAAACCCTGTTTTTTCACATTTAGTTCTTTATGTACAAGATCCTTTGTACCAGGGTAAATGATACGTCTGTCAATTATCTACTCCAATAGTTCAGGGTAAAACAAGGGTTTCCCTGAAGCTTTCCTCTTAAAGATCAAATGCCTGGATGTAATTTATGTAAATTCCTTAGGGATAAGGAATGGCAGAAAGCAAAGAATGGTACTGCAGCTCAGTACATGGAACTCACACACATGTACTTCTCAATGTATGGAAACATCAATGGCTCTGATCAGCATCTAAAACTGAACACAGCTCTGCACATGTAAGAGTTTTACAAATGAACAGCAGTCATGCAGCTAAACCTGCTTATGGGTCATATAAACGTTACTTGTACACATATGTGGTCAAATGCATATGCCCAAATGATTATAAAAATTCTCCCAACTTTTTTTTTCACACTACAGCTGCAAATTAAAACAAACATTTGTTTCATCCATTAGAAGTTCAAAGATTTTCAGAGGATTTCTGTTAGCGTAAGGTTTGGAGATTTAAACAAAAAAAAAACAAGAAGTATACCCTTCATCACCTACTACAAACTAGTCAACAAATAAATTTCACGAAACATTTAACAAACACTTTCCGTCACTTTTCTTTCAAAATTAAGTGACAAGGAAATCAATGTCAAGGGATCCATACCCAGTAATATATATTAAATCAGCAAGATGCTTCTTTACTAAACTGAGTTCATGTCCTTATAGGCCATGCAAAATGATAAGCTATGCAGTTATCCTCATAGGGCAAACAGGAGAGAATGACAAACAGGGAAAAGTCTAGTCAGTACCTCTTCATGAGGAATGTAACCTGATACAGACAGAGTGGAGACTGTCAGATGGTTGTACCTTTTTGTCATTAAGTATCTGCCCCCTTCCAGCTGGGAATCTTATGGCCCCTTCCAGCTGGGAACCTTATGGCCCCTTGGGCCAGCCTGAATTCCTACCATCAGCTGTAGTTTAGATGGGCACTTGTACAAATGAGGGTCTGCTAATAACCCTGCTAAACCATGTATGGTTTTCACAGAATCAGTCCCCCTGCTTTCAATACAGCCCTCAGATCTATTGACCTGTCTACAGGATGTTAATGAATCAGTTTTCTCAGCAGGATTTCCTAGGAGGATACATGAGTAAAGTGTTGAGGAGGTAAAACAGGTTAAATGATCAAGGCAGAGACCTAACCTAAGTAACCTTCAAGTAACATCTGCAAGAGGGCTGACTAGAGGCTATTACATTAAATGTACATGTATGTTGTTAACAGCTCTTTAACTCAATCCTTTTGCATTAGGAAAGTCATACTTATCCGAATTTCTTCAGAAATAAGAAAATAAAAAGAAAAGACATGTAATGCAATGTTCTGGCCAAAACATATCTAAATCCTTTTGTGAATAATTTAAATATTTAGGAGTTCATTAACATTATGACGGGGGATAGGGCCATATATATCTTATTCTGACCGAGACGGTCAATCATATTAAAACACTAATTGGTTGATCATACCATCATCATGTTGTTTTTAATTTTTTGTCTTCCTTAAATGTCACAATACAGTGAAAACAGGTCTTTAACTCGCACAAGTTATTAATACATGTAACTCAAATGTAAGACGTAGATTATGAAGTTACTGATATCATCAGTATTATGACTCATAACCTGCTCATGTGTAAAAGGTAATTTATTCAGTGAACTGAAAGGGTCATGTAACAGATTCACCCTTCAATGGCAGCTACTGTATTTGACATCAAATTTTGTCCGTAGATTCTGGGAGTTCTATTAATCTTATAGGTTCCCCCTGGCTCTACCGGGTTTCCTCCCACCATAATGCTGGTGACTGTTGTAGAAGTGAAATGTTCTTGTGTATGGCATAAAACACTAAGCAAATAATAAATTAATCTTAGACAGGTGGCTTGAAGTTTCATCATCAAAGATAAATACTATTATTTTATGCCTATTTTTCTGATAAAATGCACTTTTGTCAAGTAATTTTTCAGAGCAAATACACTTGTTAATGTATAGCCTTGCCGCTCTGATATCCTAGTTTGTCTGGTGACCAAACAAGGCAGATTTCAGTATATTATCTTAATAAAGCTAATCTATAGTTTTAAATACTGAAACAAATCTACAGGTCACTGTTTGAAACTAGGCCAATTCAGCAACTCTAGACAAATACTTCATGCCATCATAATGTGTCATTAACATGGTTTATCCTTACATCACTGTATGTAGTCATAAATACAACGTATCTTTATAATAATATATTCCATAAAGCTGTCAATCAAAGTATTTAACACCAAAACCAGACACCTGAATTAATGCAAATCTTTGCACAATTAGAAGTAGAAAAAATGCATCTCTTGACAGAAAAAGGGCAGAATTCAATTCAATCAAGTTTCAAGCCACTCCGTACTTCAGCTGAGTAACTTCGCCTGAAGTCAACTCATAGCATCGTCATCTTGTACCATGTGACTTATCTTACCCATACATGTATATAGATGTACAGCCACAGTAAATATGTATGGCTACAGTAAAATATGTATGGCTACAGTAAAATGTAGCTCTGTAGGCCAATATACATGTAGCTCTGTATGTAAAAAAACTCACCTAAACTAAGTGGCTTATTATGATATTCTGTCACTGAAATCTGTAGCATGCCATGCCCTATTTCAACCTGTCATCAGTTAGAAATGGGGTTACATTGTTTGTGGGTTGTTACAAAATGTAGTTTAACAGTTATCACAGTTAATTATTACTATAGACATTTTGACCCTTTAAGCAGTATGGAGGATTCTTTTTTTTTTTTTAATAATTTGTATTTTACAAAACATTTCATCACGATTCAAGAAGTGTTTTATGTCACAGAATATTACATCAAATATATATTTTCATTGGCACTTCAGCTGAGGAGCAGTATAAGCAAGATAAGGAGGAGGCCCTCGCAAAGAAAAACACATGATTTTACAGGAGCCACCAAGAACACTGTTGAGCCGAACAAAAACAAATATGCAATTAAGATGTATGCTCAATCTAGAAACTGTCATAAAATCACTTTTTTAACAGCCTTATTTACGCGAGTCCTCACCTCCTAACCTACGCTAAACTTCTGTGACATCCACCATAACAGAAAAAATTACCTACACTGTATCTGCACAATCAATATATAATCACAAAACATAACAAACCACTTGGCTTAAATACATGTAACCTATGTACCAGGAGAGACAACCTGTTGTGCAGTATATTTATGCTTTGCAGAATCCTACAGCCTTTGATAGTTTGTCTGTGCACTTCAATGGCCCATCATTTAGAAAACAGTACCATCTATGTACTGTCATCTACCGAATTCTGCTGATGAAAGCCGTCAGCATCCCTACCCTAAACTAGCCAGTGATGGTCTAACTTCATAGCCGCCTTTCATCTGTACAACCACAGTCCAAACACCCACATTTTTGCGGTGGGCTGTCATTCTTTACACAAGCCTCCTAGCCTAAATGGTATCTAGGGCGGGTTTGAAATAGTACAGAACGCCTAATCCACCATACACCTACGTGCAGCCTCTAGTCAAACTTCATACAGCATCGCTCAGACAGACGCAAATACAGAGATAACCTGTCTGCTACACGCTGACATGTGTCTGCCAAGTGCTACATCAAGTATCCTCGCTCATATGGCAATCGTAAATTCTGGACAAGTGTCCTTTGGTCAGATTTAATGCCCCTTACCTAGATACTTCAGCCTGGTGGGCCATGTTTTCTGGGTCAACCATCGGACATAGGAGGATACCAACACCGCGGTACACAAGTAAACATCTTCACTATCAACCGTAGTAAAAGCTCTCAGTAGTCACAATGCGTGCTGCCCCCTGGTGAGCAAAACCGTCTTTTGAAACCAGTGGGGAAAAAACATCTCTATAAGGGAGATAACCACGCAGTACAAACCCCTGAGGAACAACGATCACTGATGATCGACTTCATAACATTAAAATAAAGTATTTCAGCAATAGAAGGAGATGTTTAACACATACATAAAAACATCCATAAATGAAAACAAATATAAAACTCAAACATTTTTTAAGTTCTCACCTACACCTGAAACAAATACCTTTTTTTGTTTTTTTTAATAATTAATTACCGTAAATGTCTGAAAAAGAAAAATGTTAAATCAACAACATTTTCTGATACTTCACTATTCCACAAATACGTATAAGATTTTCTAGTTCTGTACTGCTTGCACAGCTTCATGAAACAAATATGTAGATCTATAACCATAAAAGCTGGCAGTATCATGTTTATAACAAACACAGTCTTTTTAATTTATGAATTATTTTTTACTCATTAATTTATCTACAATACTTGGTAGACTACTGTGCTGACCTTCATAATTTTTAATGTCACTGTTACACAATATAATGATTCAAGCATTTGTCTGCCTATAAAATGGTTCAAACCAAGTACACCCGGCCACTGGATGGCATAGGTCAACAGTAATTCACAACTTGCTAAACTGAAACCTCCTAAACGACTAAAGAATGCCTCAGCTATACTGACCATATATATCACCGACTCAGCCCTCCAGGGTTTTCATGGTGGCATGAATTTATCTTCTTTATAAATCCATTTTTAATAAGAATAATTCATGACTAACTAAATTATTATACGAAGAATTAAAAGCACCACATTTTCTCTGTAAAATTTTTTGAAAGGTGAACGCAGTGAAATTGTTGGCAATATATAAACATTTACAAAACCTCCTTTGTTTAAAATCCATATACATATAAATACATATTTTCCACATATTACTGTTTGAGGTAAAATAGGGTTATGTGAACTTTAACCACAGTATAAACAATAAGACACTTTGTTATGAACTGCTCTGCAGCTCTACCAACAATGAACATTTTTAAACTTGGGTATAATCACAGGTGACATGACTAGTATGAAAACAACTGTTATTATACAAAAACAACATTGACTTAAACTGCAAGTGATTCACATTATCATGCAATCTAGGGCATTAGTAATAATCATATATGCATATAGCGATGAGTAAAAAAAAAAACAGTTCAGGTAGACGTTAAATCCGATTAAGGGGAATAACTCTTCACTGTAAAGTGATATGTATAAGCATGAAAGTATTACAGTGTAGCATAAACACACGAATATACAATATGTAACACTGACAGCCACACAGGCATATAGTGTATACATGTCGCAAGTGAAAAGAATGTAAAATATGGTTGACACCAAGTTTATATTTGTTGCCATTTTGTTGACAGAATGCTTCAACAAAATATGTCAACCATATACTAAACCATTCAGGCTGTTCATTTTTAATTCATGTATAGTTTACAACAGCCTGCATTTTTTGTCAATTAGATGGGTGACATGCTGAGCTGAGTACAAAATGTAATATACAAAAGCAAGGGCAAAACGATGTTCAACAGATATATTGTTACATATTTATTCAGGGTAGATCTAAAAACATTCTTCTATGCGGCACAACATGTGGCAGGCAGACTTGTTCAGCACTCTTATGTTATACGTTATGACATGTGCATCACCAGATACTGACATTAAATCCTATTTCACAAAAGATGTAAATTGCCTTTGGTTGTGGCTATTCTGGGTTTTTAATGACACAATTATCAGCAAATCTTCATATATGTTTTAACGACACAAGTGTCAGAGACGTCCAGCTGTAGAACAAAAAGCTCAGAAAATGTATTCCGGTTCCATTTTGTTATTGCATAAATCCATGCATTGATATAACAAGGAAGCCAGAACACAAAGACTAAATGCTGAATTTTCTCCACTATGTTGTTCCATGCATACATCAAGTAGGGCATTTGCTTCATATTACCAGAGTATAGCATAAAACCCCAATCAAATAAATAAATAAATGACCAGACATCCTGACCACATAAAACAACAATAACATGTCCAACCTTAAACATGCATGTATTCCTAAGTCCATTCTGCATATTGGTAAATCATTTTTCAACGTATTCAGATTCATGCGCTGTACAGCTCTACAGAATACAGACATCCAAAGAGAGTGTATACCAGTATATATAAATTACTAAACCTTACTTTTTGTCTCTATCTGTTTCACGTAAAATCCCTTTATCCTGCACATCATTGTTGTTGTTGTTGTTGTTGCTGTTGCCATTCTGTGAAATTCTCTTGTTAAAATTTGCTGCTGTGAACACGTTAGAACCATACCCCACCATCTGTGGTCCAAAGAAAGTCTGGTAGCATGGGTTGCAAAATGGTAATCCCTTGTGCTGAAAATAGGATTTCATTTCAGACAATTACTGTTAAACTACATAGGTCTAATTTAATCAGAAATATACACACAAGGTAAGCGAAATAATGAGGAGAAAGTAATAATCTAAATATTTGTCATCATGTTTCCAATATCTAATTACATATTAAGGTTTGTCATCAAATGCATGATTTTAAAGCTTTTGTGTGCTTCTAAAAGTGCATTTTTACAGGTTCGGCAAACTTTAGGTGAAATACAGTAAGTTTCATTGATTCACATGACTCATGACAAAGTATATATATATATATATATATATATATATATATATATATATATATATATATGTATGTATGTATACACACCATGTACTCATGTTATATGCAACATGCACTCTCATATAAAGAGACAAACATACACGAAACAAGCTAAGACAAATTAGAAACAAAAAACTAAACAATGGTTGATAATGCAAATGAAAACAAAATATTGAAAAGAAGGACAAACACCATATTTATATTTAGACAATCAGGAGGTATTTACAATCAAACTACTTGCCTTCAATACATGTCTAAATGACTTTCCCACACACCTCTTCACCCACCCAAACACATCTGACCATGCAAAACAGCTCATTTGTTTACAGGTCCATGTGGAGACCACTAGTGTTGGCAGTCTGGAGAAACTGCTGCTAGATCCGCAAGGTAATGCCACAGGCCGCCAAATAGCCACTGCAGAATAACATGCACTGGACACATAGACGATCGAATCTGTCTGTATTCTGATACCCCAGGGGACATAAGTCATGACCAAACTGTGAGTCAGGCACCCCTATACTAAGATCACAGACAGCAGTTAGCAGACGTTCAATATTCTTTTGACTCACCCAGGACTAAGAGGACTGATCAGCCAGCATGTCTATAAACTTAGATGTAAACAACAAAGGCGACTAATACATAGATACCTCAAGAAATGTATTTCTTTATTTACTTGATTGGTATTTTATGCCCCAATCAAGAAAATTTTACTTACGGCAGCCTGCATTACGGTGGGAAGAAACCCCCATAAATGTAGATATAACCCATCTATAGCATATTGTATATATATATATATATATATATATATATATATATATATATATATATATATATATATATATATATATTTATAAATAGATGTACCATGTTATACTTTATTGACTTATGGAATCATTGGTTTTTCAAATCACTCATGAACTGTTGTACATCAGTGAGTGGTTAAATGCTTGTCTTTCAATGGCTATAGGACACGAGGTCCAGGTTGATGTCCAGCTGGTGATCATATGTCTTCTACCAATATGGCGCCGTGAATAAACGTGTACAACACAAGTAGAAAGGTTTGTCAGTGCAGTTGACATGACAAAGGTCAATGGTTTACCACCGACACCCCAAATTCCTGTAGCCATAAAACCTTACCCTCACTGTAAAATCTGACATCACTGTAAAAAGTGACAAATTATTGAGCATAGTTTTAAACTGTACTGAAGTAAATAAATTTTTAAAAAATTGATAGATGCTTCAGAGACACACAGATAGCTAACACTAATTAGTTCATTCAAAAAATTAATCCATTAATTTTAACAAAAAGTCAGTTGTCTTTGTGATACTAGAATGTATTCTGTTTTCATAAAATAATATTCTGTCATATTTCAACATAATATTCTGTCATATTTCAACATAATATCCTGTTAGTCTAATAAGAATCTTTATGTTGAATTAATAGAGTATCTGCAATATTCAGATATGCATAATTTAACAGAACAATCTGCTGCAATAGCAGGATACATTCTGGCATTACTCAGACAACACCATTAATTAGAACCATTAATTAGATTGCATGGTTTAAACAACTGACCGACTGACTATTTGATGGATTAAACCATTCATTAGTTTATTGACTGGTTGCCTGCATGACTGTTTATGCTTCACTACTGGTATTGGTTGATATACTATCATACTTAGCTATTTCATTTCTTTCATTAATGTTCAACACCATACTCAAGACTGCCCAATGGCCAACTGGTTGAGTGGTTGACTTTTATTTAATTAAACAGTGGTGGCTGTTGAAGTGCTTCTTGGCTGAATTCCAAGTAGCACTTTAACATGCATATTCCATATATTATTCCGGGTCACGTTTTGACAGCTTGGGCGAATGTAGGCCTCTATCAATGCCTAACTTCACAGACTGATATCATTATAGCCTAACCACTCAGTAATCACCACAAAACAGGACAGACAAAAAACAGATAAAATAAAAGGGATGTTACACAATTGTCATGTAAATACCAGGAAATCCTAAAGACAGCAATAGGTACATATTTCATTTAAACACTTTAATACAATATCAGATACAAAAAGGAACCAGAGTAACATTTACATACAAGTATGTTTATAAGGATCTATTTGTTTATGCACATACATTGTACATCCTTCAATGGGGAATTATATAAATTTATGAGTAATGTTTGGTTGTCATGTTGTTTCTTCAAATAAGCAGATAAAGTTTTGTCTTTACAGGGTACAATTCCATGCATAGATGATGGTTTACTGGCCATTTACAGAATGGTATTTACAGAACCTAAAATGACCCAATCATTTGGAAAAATAAAATTAGCAATTTTCATTCAGTTTTCTCAATTCCAATAACACCTTGAAAGTTCTGGTAAAAAAAACAAAGTTACTTAAGGAGAAGACAATATTTGTATTTCTGTAGAATATCATCAGTAAGAAAAGGGGAAAAAATGAATAATATGACCTGATAAATTGGCGACAGATGCCAAATTTGCATAAGGAATTTTGTGATATAGTAACTGCATATTAAATTTAAGCCTGAGGGGCTCAATGGTTTATAAGAAGAAAATTTCTTAAGCTATTTTTTATAAAATTCAAAATCGAGGCAATACAATGTGACCAATTCGGTCAAAAACTGACAAAGCATCAAATGTTTTCCAAGGTGTTCAGTATTGTCACTTCTAAGTTACTCTACTTTTGGGAGATATAGGAACTTTAAAAGTGCAAAGAAAAATACTCCTTACAATTTCAACAGACGTCCCTGCCAGGACAGCATGGCCCCCTAATCAATGAGTATCAGTGCAATAAATGAGCTTTATGTTTATACAGAACAGCAGGACAAAGTAGGCCTACAATGTAGCCCATACATATGTGTAATCAATTCATCATCTATGACAATGTCAGATGGATATGTAGTAGCAATGTTACATCACCTGACAGTAATTTGAATCTTCATTACCTGAAACTTATGAAAAAATTACCTAGTCAGTATCAAATGAGCCAATCTTGTGAATACAATCAAGCCTCTTCATCCATGAAAATTAGGATGGGCCTTGGACAATGACCTGGAGCCACCAGGGAAATTGACAGCGTTCCCTTAGCTCCACTTTTATTGCTCAATC
The DNA here is from genome assembly GCF_032854445.1 of Liolophura sinensis. Classification (NCBI taxonomy): domain Eukaryota; kingdom Metazoa; phylum Mollusca; class Polyplacophora; order Chitonida; family Chitonidae; genus Liolophura; species Liolophura sinensis. The sequence continues at coordinate 16,650,220 of NC_088295.1, forward strand.
TTCCTCACGTTTTAAACAACTATGAGGTCATCCAACAGAAGACGGCGACGACTTGTTTGCCGCTTCCCCGCTTGTATTGATTGGTATGCCAATGTTGCCATCTCTGCAATCAACTGTTTACACAGTGAAAAAAACATAATTGAACTCACAGCATTTTTCCTGGAAGCCATCCATATTTTTTTTTCAAACCTCATATTTACCGTAAATAAATACATCTGTTCTTTTCACCACAGGTCATTCATGACTGCCGTGATGAGCTTTTTGCTGTTAAAACCACTTAAGTTTAACTTTTCTGTGTTTACCATAAATAAATAAATCCATTCTTTTCACCACAATAATCCATGACTGATGGGCATTTTACTCTTAAAACCATTTTATTATAATTTAGCTTTTCTGTGTTTTCAAATCCATATTGATTTCAATACCATTCAAGAAACTGCATGTTGATGCGCTATGAAGATCACCCAGTTAACTTATTCAGTTGTTCTCTTGGAACTTGTTACTCACAAGCTTAAAAACAAGAATTGAAAATCTGATGGTCGATCATTTTAGTGATGATGTCACCGCATAAATCACCAGCTGATCCCGATAAATCTTCCGGTAGCTTTCAACCCTCAGCGAATGTTGCATCAAGGTGTGACCACTGCCCAGCAAGAAGCCATGGGTATCTGCTGGAATGCATGGGTCAGCCAAATGGGTCAACCCAACATAGCCAAATGGGTCAACCCAACATAGCCAAATGACCACAGAGCGACCTCATCCAGGATGAATCATTTATTGCATGGCTTCGTCTTCAGCAGATCACTTCTCTATCAGATCTAGGTGGCTGAATCACGGCTTAAGGCCATCAATATGGGCTTCACCCCTAAACCTTTGTGAATTGACAATAAACACCCTGCTAGTGAATTAAGTCGTCTTAATGCCTTGTCCTGGATTCGGCAAGATCAACAAATATTCCTAACAAGACTGAACGCCACTGAACTAAAAAACATGTTGAGCAAATGTGATTGTTTTTGGAGGTCATGCCCTGTGTTCCTGTAGCAATTCTACCCTGAGTCTAGCTGCTACTGTAACCACAAACATCAACTCAAATAAAAGATCAAGTAATCCTACATGTATGTCGCATTTAGTACATGCACATATTGGTGATAACACCTCTAAATCAATCACGTTGGAATTGCTGTTTCCATTGCAGTTAAAGGGTCCTTAACCAAAATGGCTGATGTCTGAAAAATGCACCATGTTCTTGCACCTGAGGAATGTGTACATTTTATAAATTTAGTGAGTAAAAATTTAACTTAAATTTTGGAAAGAAGAGTGAAAATTGAAACGACTGAGACTAGGTTAGTCTGATTTCAAAATCTTGCTAAACCTGTGGGTAGTGAAGGCCTGGAGCTTGCCAGTGCTGGTATCTCCATGGAATAGAGGGCAGAGTACAGTGCTTTAATGTCTGTTCAGCCATTCAGGTGAGTATCATGCCATCCCCAGGCATGACACACTAAGCCTGCTATATTTGTCTCTACTGACTACCCTCTCTCAGAGAACAAGCATCAGATAACTATAGAGTTTCAGGGCGCGGTAAAAGGGCACTGAACTCCTATCTGCCTCACATCTCTGACATTGTACAGATGAGTCTACTGAAGGCAGTCACGCAAGTCACATCACTTCCTCCATATTCAATTTCAGCTTGAGGAGAGGCTAATTCTACCCCAACCTTTTATGTATTCACAAAGTGGGATTCTCTTATTTGTCAGTTGAACTCAACAACTATTAATCATTTTTGTGGATAGGTCCAACTGCAAGAAATAGAGCTTGTCCTATTGTCCTTCCCAATTCCATACAACAAAATTGCATTGTGGAAATGTGTGAAGGCTTCAGAACTGTCTTATTATTTAGACCTACATATTAAATCCACTTACATTTATAACTGGATTTATTCTTTTTCAACATATAAATGACAAAAATGGTCAGCTGTTTCATCAAACTATGAATTCTTCAATAATGAACTCAAACATTGTTTCTGCACCCCACCCACTACATTAAGTTATCTCAAACAAATTAGGTCTAATTTAGTCAATTCTTTTTAATTTTGGAAACTAATACAGTTTAAGGATATTTGTTAACATATTTTACTAATCTGTAACTATAAAAACAATGGCATTATCTGGCATGGATTCAATACCAGCTCTACTTCGTTTGTCCATCACAACATTTTACCTATATATCATGCAAGGCTCTTTATTTAAATGTATATACAGACAGCTAGATAAATAAATGCTATTTGATTAATGTGATGGCATGAGAGTATTAGGTTTTACCTCTGCATGTTGCCCCGGGGCTAGAACCTTGTTACAGTTCTCACAGCTCAGACAACTAGGGTGCCAATCCTCCCCGAGCGATGTCTTTCGTTCCGCTGAAACCGCAACATCAAACATTGATAACAACAACAATGATAATGGACATAAGCAACAACATGGCATACGTGACAATATAGGGAATAAATTCCATGTTTGGTAACTAGGTCTGCGCTGGTCTGCTGAAACTCAAACAAGCCTAGAGAACTGGAACAACATTAGTTAGCAGGCACATTTAATTATACAGCCACGAGTGGTCACTGGTAGACATATACTTCATGTAGATGTCTACCACTCACCAGCTCATCAACCTTTGTTTTGGGTTCTGCAGTGGGTTGGAATGTGTGTCACCCAGCCTGAGTGATGTCATGATAGCTTATATTTAGAGATTTTCATGCACCTGACCAACCAGTATGCTAGTTTGGGTCGATCTACAAGAGATACAGGGATTTCGAACATTCTTGGCTCTACATTCTTGAGAAACGTAAGAGATATTTAGGGCAATCTTTGTTGGATATGTAGAGATATTTAATGTGGAATTGGGTACATAATTACTGATATTCAGTGCTCCAGAACAGACATTTATGGACACATGATTGGTTCTGTGCTCTTGGTTTGATATTTACTGATTGACAAATAATTTGCTTCTGAATGGGTGTAAATCAGTGATATATATTTATTGTTTTATGACAGTTATGTAAAATATGATGTGTCTAGACATAGGCTTAATTTCATTCAGCATCATTTTACTGCGTTCTTTGTAGCAATAATTTCGGTGATCCACACACTCAAGAGGGGCTCAGATGGCCAACAGTAAGGTGTCTTGAAGCCTATCTAACTGATGAACACGGCAAGAAGACATTCTGGAAGTTATAGAGCTATGTTATATCCACCTTGTTGGGATCTTTGAAAGCTCAGCCACTTTTCAGTTCAGAAGATGATGAGGGTGCGACATTTAGTTGTAAGAGTGTGTAACGCTGACACAGTCATACATATAATGGGGCATAAAAAATGTTATCCTGGCTGAACACGTACATTAAAATGAGGAATGTTGTTATGTGGGTTAATCACTTGTAGCTAATAGCCCCGGGGGAAATGCTGCAGGCCGCACAGACTCAGCCCAAGACCTGTCCATTATCACATCAGCTGGTTATTCTTATGCACCTGTGGAAATGAGAACAATAGACCCAGACTCTGCGCTATAAAGCCACATTATCACCAGGGAGCTTTCTGTTTTATCAGGTGTTACACAATCAGAGCGCAAAGTGCCCCCCCGAAGTAAAACACAATGAGGCCTGGACTCTATACAATGCATGACTGATTTTTTTGTAAAACATGTTCCACAGGACAGGTTCTTGCCAAGTTGGATCACTACGGTAGTCTCTAAGTTAAGCACTCTGCTTCCATCATGTCCATTTACAGCACCAGACATAAACAAAGGACTGTTTGTTCATACCAGCACACTCTTAAATTGAGAATCCTCACAGCTACCTCTCTTAATTTAGCAAAATGACCCAGCGCTGCTACTCAAGGGTAACAAAATAATTCATTGCCAGATGCATGTAATGCCTTTGAAACCACTAAAATCCAGAGCTGATGATCACATGTACACAGTTATTACAAGTTACACATACTGATAGCTGATTGTAGCAAAAGTAATTCTAATCCTGACCTGAGCAAACATACATAAAGGCTATGTATATGTATATACAGTTATAAAGACATAACACTTAGGAAAGAATGCAAAAATGATTTCCTCAAATCCTTCATTTCCACATCTTTTGATACATGTCTGTATACATACTGCAAATGTATACAAATTCAGACTAACATTAACAAACAGCACAAGCACAGGTGGAGGCCCCATCCCACTGTATATAATTTTATATGAAATATATCTCCAACCTTTTTTAAGGATTAATTTATCAATTTATGTACATCTAACACACTTGCACTCATGCCTGCATGGTTATATGCTATCCATATTCATGAATGTAATGTTATTCACATGGAAAACTTTAAGATATTACTTTTAAAAGTTCACTTCAGAGCATGTTTTATTCATATCCATGAATGCGCTGTAGTTAAAAGTGTGATATATACATTCCCATTAGTACCTATGGTAATACACACAACTCTAAAACAGGTTTCATGTCCTGTCTCACGAGATGAAGAGACTTGATTACAGCTGAACAGAGGGCTAGTACAGGAATGCTGGGCTATATAACAGATCAATACTAGGGTGTACAGGCGAACTGTAAATACTGTATTCATTTTATGATAGACAGCATTTCATCAGTATAATTCAATACCCGATCAATTTTCACCAGTAATATGAAATTAAGGTTTATTTCAAAGTAGCAGAATTCCTGCACAAGAATATGCTTAAAGAAACTGACAGACTTTGAATAGCTAATTTAGGAAATTATGCATTATCTGTACAGTTAACAGAAGTCTAATAACAAAAACGTAAGTTCATTTGCATAATTATACCTCATCGTGTTCATGTTATTGAGTATGGGTTGTATATTTATCTAAAAAATCACAGGGAAGTGATTTTTAATGGCTGGAAAATGATTTATAACAGCTATATCTGTTTCAATAAGCCATGTATTGTGCTGAACCATGTGTTCTGTTACTGTCACTTAGTTCAACTGCCATAACATGGAGAGAGAATCAATTATATAACACAGTGTATTTAATTCTGAAGTTGAGCTTTTAAGCGACATTTGATTCTGCTTGAATGTTGATTCATCCACCTTCAAGGGCCACATAAGAGATTTGTGTGAAGTTTAATCGATTTCTTATCAGGCATACTTTAGTGTTGGGAATATGAGTATAATTTCATAGCGACTGTGTGCTTCTGACAGTGTATTTTGTATGCCAAAGATGAAATACAGTATAGCTGTAGATCATGTCCAGGACATATGACACTTGTAATCCAGTACCAACTAAGGAGGTCTGACAGCTATAAACACATAGTGAAATGGGCACAATACTAAATCAGCCTGTATACTAAGATATTTACATCGTCTTCATGAACATTCAGTACCAGGTGCAAGTTATGTGCCAAATACAAGGAAATACCACAGGAGGACTTTCAAGTCTGTGCATGTACACCTTGCAAATAACACATGCCATATGTCTAACAAATATGTGACCAAAACAAAAACAAATATTTGTTATGATACTGAGATCATCAGTAAACATGAAAAATTTGTGAAACAACATAAGAGATTCACCATGCATGGTTTTAGTGTTTCGGTAGGCCTACCTACGCTTAACATTTCCGATTTTTTATCCCATGTTATTAATACTATATTTTGCTTTGTATCAGATATGTACTTCATCTAAATCATGCCAACCCTCGGGTCTAAGCCGGCACCTGTTCATTCCTTGGCCAATACCTGTACATGATAAACTGAGTGAGCAATACTAACCAAACAACGCGGCATGCACGGGACAAACAGTAGGCCTGCTCTGAGCCAGTTGTTTATGAACGTGCCACCTACCAACGACTGTCTTACTATGTAGTATAAACCACTGTCTTCATTACAATCCACACGACACCTGAAATACGACATCTGACAACGGCTACACTTTACTATAGACCAGTTAACTTACCAAAGAAAACAGGCTTGCTACAGCGCCGGCAGGAGTTGGCCTGACCGTTGACGGGCATCGTGCTGTTCTCGGCTACCCCGATCGCTGCGATCTGCTGACACTCATAGTATTATCCCGCAGCCGATCAACGCCGAACAGGTTCAAGCTACGATCAGTCGCGTGGAGATCGTAAAACGCTACCGTAAAGTCTAAAAAAAAAAATAGTTACTGCATGTTTTCATCCTTCTCATGTCAAGCTTGGATTCCGTGTACATCAGTCGCTACTATATACACGAACGATAAAAATGATAACATACACACGCAACGTGTGCATGGTTTAATGCATTAAGAGCGTTTAACATTATCCATTGATGTATTTTTAAACATAATAAACGTCTTAACATACATGTATCTACCTTAATTAAGTTTTCTAACGGGTACGCAAAAAGATGGATTTTTAGGAAGCTTACATGTATGCAAAGTTTTTACAGCGTATTAATAAATTATATAGACAGATTCGGCTTGCGTATACACTATCTCCTGTATTCATATAAATTTATATATATTTATTTATATAAATATATATATATAGAATCTGTTCTATCCAAATTTTGGGGGTGAAATTTCACATGCTTTTCACAAACATGAATATTTATGTTCTCATGCAGCTAGAATGATCGCGCACTGTACTTTATTCAGCGAGATTTTGATGACTATACTGCCAGACTATAAAAGAAGGAAACTGCTGGAAGCCATCATGATCCGACGACACAATCCACAGCTTAACCGAGACAGCGGGTACCACCTACCGAGCGCCTACAATGACCTCATCAGATTAAACAGTGACCGCCTTAAACCCTGAAGCCATTAAACCCTGAAGCCATTACCCTGAAGTTACTATCTATGTTACATTGTTGCCTGTTGTTGACACCACTCACTCTCTTACTGTATATATGTTGTCTTGTATCTCTGTATGTTCATATGGTTTGATAACGATGTAAGAACCTACATCGAAACGTCGCCAACACAATAAATCCAGGAATTGTTATCCATAAGTAATGCCTCTGTCAATCTATACCATCCCAATTCCTAAATGCCTCTGACAGAAGACTATACTGCCTGTTTTTATTATTCTCATGTCAAGCTTGGATTACGTGTACGTCAGTCACTACAATATACATGTTCGACAGAACTGATAGCAGACTCGCAACGTCTGTATGGTTTTTTGCAGGAAGAGCGTTTACGCTGTAGACACATCCGACCTGCGTATACACCACTATCTCATGTATTCATAAATTATCTGTTTCATATTAGAATCTGTTCTGTAAGATTTTTCGGGTGAAATTTCACATGCATTTCTCATAATATGAATATATATGTTCTAATGTAGGTAAGACGATGGCACATTGTACACTGTACTTTATTGTGTTTTTGATTCTGAATTTAGTATCATTGTTTTACGAACAGTTTTTAGTTGTGATGAAGTCATATCGAAAGCCTGCAATCAAGCATGCAGAAAATAATCATCCATTCATCTAAACAAGTAACGCCTGTGTAGAATAATTTTTACATTTTATATCATTTTTTGTGTGGATATATAGGGACATTTGTAGACATATACTGTTTAATGCGCACTCGTGGCTACGATGGCCCATATACGACATTTTCCTTTTCCCTAACTTTTGTAACTTTTTCTTAGGTTTCCACTTGGGCGAAAACCTTTTCACGTGGATGGAAACTGTTCTCACCTGGGTGAAAACTTTTTCACCTGGGTGAAATGTTTTCACCCATGTGGAAACCTTTTCACATGGAAACCTTTTCGCATGAAAACTCACGTGATGCAAGAAACCTCGTTCTCCTTTCCGTGGGCATAATGATGATGAACTACAATGTGTAAGAACTTCAGCATGACGGAGAAAGGCGTGGGTGAGGCAAGTCACATGGAATTCCACACGACCTCCCTACAGACTGAAAACCTTCTCACATGGGTGAAAAGCCTTTCACCCAAGTGGAATCCTAAGAAAAAGTTACAAAAGTTAAGAAAAAAGGAAAATGTCGTATATGGGCCACCGTGCGTGACCGATCAGTTATGTAGGGTATATAGTGTACATGTATATGATGATGAACCTTGTATTAAAATTCAGGTCAGACGTAGGCTGTCAATATAAGCCCCATATTAATAGAATGTAAGTGAAAGTTTATATAAGACTAAAGTTAAACCGAAACTTATCTTCTAATTCGTTTTTGGAAAACTTTATAACCATATGATTTTTGCGTTCAAACTACAACACCGCTGCAAGTATCCAAATAACACACACACACACACACACACACACACACACACACACACACACATATATATATATATATATATATATATATATATATATATATATATATATATATATATATATATATATATATATATATAAACCGTAAGGTTGCTTCCATGTTTATTTCATGTATATGGTTTTGCACAATGACAGAATATAGCAATATAGTGTATTTTACAACATAAAACTGGAATGTTGGGAAAATCTAATGTAAAGTACAGCATGGCCTTGATGTAATTATATACACACTGTTACATATGCATATAACTTGCACACAGCAAACATATGGGGCCGATTCGTGTAAATTTATGTCAGCTGTGAACATGGATCGATAATAATCTTTCACGCCTTGAACATATAAGAGCAATGCATTTGTGCGTGCATCTATATGTATTTATATATACAGGTCTAATTAAGAGCGAATATATATATAATGCTTCTTTTCCATTCAGAAATAAAAGAAAGTACCGGTAATGCATAAAAGCCACATGCGATGCAGTCACGTATAGCTTTGTCACTACAGTGTGCGAGACTAGTCATTATGCATTCTATACGGGTATTTTTAATTTTTTCCCGCCACAACTGACAGTCGTTTCTCCTTATTCTTATATATACATACATATAAAGTATCAGACAATTTTTAGTAGAGCGTTTACATCCTATTATAACTTGGTATTTTTCTTGTTTTTTTTTTAAGTGAAAGGCGCTCTTTGTAGGCCTATGTGTCTGGGGGGATTGTCTAAGGGGCAACATACCTGCTGTATGTCCAGAGATATTTATTACACGTTATGAAAGCCTGCGATTTTTTGTATTTAAATACATCAGTCTCACTCTTGGGTATGAATTCATCCTCAGAATTCCCAAACAACCATAAAGAATTAAAACCTGAACATTTACATACGCCCTATATAGATACTGACGTGTGTTATACGTATTTTACTTATCCCATAACAATTCTTCTATACATTTTAAAGAAAATATCAGGTCAGAGAAAGTATAGACCTTATAGAAAAACGAAGGGTTATAACCATATAGGGTCATGCGATATACCACCCGGTAAAGAAAAACTAAACAAGTACAGATCTACGCCCAATTTTTAGTTATTTTTAGCTGAATGGTGTTTTACGCCGTACTCAAGAATATTTCACTTATACGACAGCGGCCAGCACTATGGTCGGAAGCAGAGCCCGGGGAATGCCACGACCATCTGCAGGTTGTTGCCAGACTGCCTTCCCACGTCTCGCAGTGGTATAGTGCTATCCGATAAGAATTTCAGCACTACACTGACATAACACGTGTCATCTTAGCGTATATGTCAGTCCCGTCTGTTTATTGGAGTTTAAATTAACATTTACTACATATATCAAAAAGGTGTGTCTTTGTATAGCAGACCGCATAATTCAACCTCACTGGAATGTCATGAGGACACCTCGCCCCACGATGTGAGGACGGAGCAAATCGCGCGTGAACAGTGACCGTCCTCATGCCGCAAGCCGCTGAGCTTGCTTTCTTCCACCACAATGGTGAACTATTCTTGAGTCGTTCACATGACTTTCATGGTCAGTATTTTTCATCTGAGACACATCAGCAGCACGCCAGTTCCGAAGTAAATATATTGATTACGGGATGTTTTTCATCTGCTGCCGTTTATTCAGTTTTACTGACGAGGAACATTAGTTAAGGGTTTATTGAACTGCGTGTACTGTGATATAATGGCCGCCCCTTCTCCCCACTGATTTCCCTCTGGATACAATGTTTTCCCTGCATCTTTCTGTATCCTCCTATATCTATGTATAATGTCCATCCATGTCTATGTGTCTATGTGATATCTTTCCATCTGCACCTACAATGTATGTTAATAATGAGACAAACCCAGAATCATAATGTTTCGAAGGATTCTAAGGATGTACATTGCATATCACAGGCCCACCTCTGGGCTCTACGCGAAAATGATCAAGTCTAATTTAGATTGGTTCACAGACACTCCGCACATTGTGGGTAACTTAATCTAACGTAATGGAGACACAGGAAACGTTTGGCTTCACGATTCATTGGCATGAGGTGGCTCGAAGTCCTGCTTCAAACTAGTGCAACCCTCGTGGATTAAAAAATATGATCACCCCCCCCCCCCCCGCCAACGACCCACGCACACACACACACACGCACACGCACACGCACACGCACACACACAACCGGCATGGAATTAAAGTCAGCTATAATAAAACACTTATTAACTTAGCTTAGCTCACGACCTGAGGTAAGTATTGGCCAAGCTATTTATTTTCATTGCATGGTTTTTTACGCCGTACTCAAGAATATTTCAATATTAGCCTATACGACGGCGTCAAGGATTATGGTTGGAGAAAATCGGTCATAGTCCGGAGGAAACCCATGGTCATCCACAGGTTGATGGATCTTCCCACCACTGGAGAGGACGCCAGCATGGGCTGGAACTCACAGCGACAGCATCGGTGTGAGGGCGTACCAGTCATGTTCTTCATGTATGTCGAAATCACACTTTAAAGCGAGATTTGCAGGTTGTCAGATAGACGCGTGTTCTCGTGTCAGTCCTATCACTTTTAATTAAATTCACGCTGAGAAACGGGATGTCGCATTACATGTCCCTGCCTCCATGGGCCATTCTGCCGCGCTAGCACGCTATAGTTACTCGACTTGTCTCATCGACAACTATAGTAATACATCATAAAGATAAAATGTGAGAGAATATCTTGATACAGATGAAAAATACAGAGGAAAGGGACATGAACTAGAATCTTTGGTATAACTAATATAAATGCCGGCTTCCTCTAAACAAACTGATGCATTTGGGAGAGTAAGTGATGGAATTATATCAAATAAATTGTTCATCAGTTCCTTACTCTCTAGAAAACTATATTTGAACTTCGGTTACCAAAATTACATGATACTGGTGGCACTGGCGGGGAAAACATTTTTTAGAATTCTTTGTATTATTGCTCTAACTGAATATGCTTCTACCCCCGCATAGTTGGGTGGTGGGGGGGGGGGGGGGGAGAATTACTAAAGCTGGTTGTCCTTCTTGGAAGCTTGCTAGTGGTTTGTTGTTCTGATTTGGTACTGGTTACGCTGATATGTTGGTGGTGTTGGTGGTGGAAGTTTATTTTCAAATACAGAGCCTGATGCATCAGTTATTTTGAATCAATAGCAGGCGATGTATGTTGCGCCGTATACGCATCTGTATCAAACCTGATTCTTCGTACAGTAGGTTAGAAACAACGCGTTTTTCTCAAGCTGTAGTGAATTTTTTAAGAGAATAAACGATTGCACCGTCCTTGTGCCGCGAGCCGGCTTCCATTATAGATTTTGCCCCAACTTTGCGGTCGCGCGTGTCCCACTCATAGCAGTCAAGACAAAGGGAGGTCACTCTCAGAGTACTTTACGTAGAGTATTGTCCCTTGCACCATATACGCGTCTATGCCAACGTAAAACAGCAATATTGCATGTACGACAGAGAATTTTTATCTTTGGTGACGGTTGTGAGTGAGGGAGGTTGGGCTTACTGGGCAGTTTCCCAGTTGAAGACGCGCAAACACTGGAAGCTCTTGAACCCTGACCTTGCGATCACTGAATGTGTATATTGGCTGAATGCCGGTATATGAGTATCAGTTTCGACGCATGTATTCATAACATGTACTCGCCTGGACACTGCTGGTAGTTTTGACCCCGACGTTAGACCTCTACACATATAGACCTAATATTATTATGATACAAAACAATTATAAAACTAAGGCTGTGAATCGTGGTGCTGATTCACATGGCTCACCAGCGCTAATGGCAATTACCATTCTTGAAGCTGATTTATATCACACGACAAAAAAGGGATTAATACAAAACCATGTGAAATTCAATTAATCTATTAACTCTAAGTAACACATACTTCCCAAAATCACCCATTTACTATTTGTACATAGGTGTATGTGGACGTAAGAACTATCTAACACGCCCACTCCTCAAGTCCTCATACAATTTCAGTTCATCTCTGACTGGTAAATAATAATGTGTTCAATCTGACGTTAAACTTAGTTGTAAATCATCATATTGCATTTATTTTGTTTCATGCCAAAAGTGTGGTCAGCAGTATGTTGGAAAGACGACACAAAAATTACAACAAAGGGTAAATGACCATGGAAAATTAGTGAGGAAGAAAACAGCTTTTAATAGCAAACATTCTTCTGCATCCGAGCGTGACTGGGGCCACTTCAGTATTCCAATAATATACATGAATCATTTTTCTTCAAAGGGTAATGTTTCTGATGTCGAACGGAAAATCCGTGATCCGGGACTATTTTGGATGTTGGAGCTTGGTTCACTTTACGGCTTAAATGACAATGTTATGGGGATTGGCAACGTAACATCTAGTCAACCACACAATTCTAACATAACACAACCGTTCAAATGCCATCAACGAAGTCAACACAGCTTAATAAGGTGCCGGTTCACATTAATATAGCTCTGACCTACCTGGTAGGTTTGTCTAAAACATCTGGTAGCATACACGCTCAACGCACAGTAATATATGAACTTCCTCTTAAAGTGTTTAATATTGTAAATTACAATGATCTACTAAATGTGCTTGTGAAAAAATCCGAAGTATAGTTAGTATGCAGAGAAACATAAATATGAGAGCTAATATAAAAAAAATTGTCCTTTCGGCGCTTAAAATCTTTGCCAGAAATGGTCTAAAGATAAGAACGTAGAACATTCTGTCTTTGGCACATGGCTTGTGCTATAGTAAAGAAAAAGATTGTGTGTCAATCCACGATATCAGTACTAACTGATGCTCATGGGATTGTCAAACAAGTTCTGAGGGCTCCTATAGGGTGCGAAAGGTAATTCATGACCTTCAGAGAAAATACCTTATTGTTCTTGCGGAAAAAGTTCCTAATAATATTATATTTGTCTGCAAGAATTATTACTATCATGATCTTGTATAGGAGCTTAATATATAACTAGAACAACTGCCGCAGCATTAACGTATTCTATAACGACCTATGCTCTGGAGGAACTATTTAAAAGACAGCAGTCCTTTCTCCAATCGAGGAGTATATCCGTACCTTCCCGTCACAGCGACATACCACAACTTTACAGGATTCCAAAAATGCATTAATCCTCACACAAAGCTCGTTTTATTGCGGAGTCAAGAAACTGCACCACCAAACTTTTATTCATTCTCTCAAAAAATTTCACTACAGGTTTTGGAAAGAGTACTCTTGTGCAATTGCAAAAAAATTCAGGCGTCAACTGTAGGTGGATTCTTAAAAACTCCAGACGTCACATTGAAGAACTAAACACTTTAATACACGCACCGTACAAGGACATTTCTACTTGAGATTTCCCCACTGTCTACACTACTATTCCTCATACAGATTTAATTCATACAATTTTTTCACTAATTGTGTCGGTGTTTACTCAGACTGTTACTACATTAATGTCAAAGGCAATAGAGCCTTCTTCAGTTCCACTACATACAAGGGTTACCATTCAAGAGAAGTTTCCTTATTCATCGAGTATCTTGAATTTCTCATTAATAACATCTGTGTGAAATTTTGGAAAACTATATATCAGCTGTGTATAGTGTGCAGATTGTGCCCCACTTTTGCATGGTTGACCTATACCTGTTCTCGCATGAATGCGACTGTATGCAGAAAATACGAAATGGAATAATTTTCGTCAAACTCTGTTTTTCTCGTTAACTAAAGGGTATGTTGATGGTCTGCTATATCTTTAAACAAGACATATATAACAAAGACCGTGACAGATAAATGTTCACTTTCACTCGATTTAAAGAAAACGACAGACTCTTCAGATGGTACATTCTATCTAGGCCTATATATGAGCACAAAGACCAAAACGGTTTTTCTCTCACGCAAGCTTTGCGACAAGAAGGATAGTTTCAACTTTGATAGTGTATTCTATCCTTATTTGGACAGCAGTATACCGAAGGGTCGACGATTTCGATTATTGTCACAAATTATTACTGCAAAGACTAGTATGCCAATGTTAATGTCTATCAAATGCCTTCACTCTATTAAGTGAAGGCATTTAAGGGTGGGGGCTGTATATCTTCATCATGTTGAATTAAAATGGTGCGTCATGTATATGAACGCAGCGCAACTAAGACATATTGTATTATCAACTTGTATATTAGCATGCTATATGATTTATGTCCATATGGGTTGACGGCTGGTATAACAATATCTGTTTCGAGGCATATACTCAGATGTAGGTTACCACTCCCTCGTTCTATTTCCTACCCTCTTTCACCTTAGATTATTGGATCTCGCCACCCTGGTATGGTAAATCATAACATACTCTCAACGACACTGGATATCGTATGTGAAAAGATGTCCCTCGATCGGAAACGTATCTATTTACGTTGTAATACAGCAGTCTTAGCCTTACTGGTTTCTCGCCAGTAACTGTCGGTACACTGGTCAGGAACAGCCAATCATGCTGCTACAGCTTCCGGTACACTTCTGATTCCCTAAAGGCTTTTCCCCAAATGTCCCTCCAAACCAGAGTCCATTGTGATGAGTCCTACCAGACTATCTCTAGCCAGATTCCAATATTTCTGATTTTTAAATGTAGGGGTCTACTTTATACGTTCCTCCGCATTCGTCAGCACTTGCAAAGACCCAAAAGAGGCAAGACCGGGTCTTCGTCCCATTTTAATGATCCAAATATAGCCAGATTCCAATAGTTTTACGGACTATAAATGATATTTCTAGTTTCTAAAAGTTATTCGTAAGTCAATGTGGCTGCAGTGAGCCAAAAGACTTACAACAGATTCTCTTATACTTTGGATACCTGAATCTTCTTGCTCTTACTTAAGGACACAAATACAACCATTTCTAACTGCTCTTCGCTCTTCTTACACAGTGTATATGCGCCAAAAAAGTTCGGGACAAGTTCCACTACGTGCTGACTTCAATAACGTTCCAATACTGAAAACCAAAATTTGTTTCATATTAATAAGACAAAAGTTTCAATAGCACTTTATATTCTGTGTTCATAACATTTGTTGTTTTCACGCCTTTTCATGGGAATGTCTGAACTGAATATGCGGATTTTATGGGCAGCCCCGGCCTCTGCCTGGTTTCTTCTCGCCATAATGCTGGCCACCGTCGCCTAATGAAAGTGGATATTTATTTATAAATTTTATTATAACTTGAATAGAAAGAAAATATTATTTTGCGCTTTTGTTGGCTTTTTGCAAGCCTTTGGTAGAGTTTGAACTGATGCGCGGTGCCAAAAACTGTAGACGTCATGCCGGGATAACAAGCAAATGTTTTAATTTGCACCATGTATCACTCAGTTAAGCGATGTATTTCAAATGGCGATATAACTATCCTAGCTGAAAATTAAAATGGTCTCTGAAAGTTAATGTGGATAAGACAAACATTAAGATATTTAGTAAACGCAAACGTAAGAAATTGAAATTACTGATGCACATCGTTAGTTGGGTGTTCAGATGAAGTTTAATGGCTCATTTTAAATGCTAGAAAGCTCTTAATCAATGAAATAAAGCTTTGTTTGCAATGACACGAAAAATTACATATTCGTCGCGACCTGTAGGCTCCACTCTTTCAAGCTTTTTGATCAAATGACTTTCCCGATTTGTTTATATTCTTGAGATTTGGGGTTTTAAAACATTACATTTTTTTTTTTGGACATTTTTAAAAACTATACTCGGTTTAAAATCGAGTACAGCAAATCATGTGGTTTATGGCGAGGTGGGTGTGTTATTACGCAGTGGTAGCGAAACGAAGCAATGTTATATAATATGTAGACTTTTGTTCGTCATGAATAACATTCGTAAATTTCCATAGCTGGAAAGTGTTAAAAGTATCCTCAATGGTTATATTTGGAAGAAATCAATTTGTACTCAGTGCTGTAAGTTTTTTATCATTCTTTGAGCGTTGCATGAAAGATCATATTGTTCAAATTAGCACTCCGATACATCTTTATCAACTAAAGGTGTTACATACAAAATGTTTAACACAAATTTTGAATTTGAATTTTATTTGGTGCAATTTGGCTCAAAAGTACGTAAATTGTTATCTAAATTGATAGCCAGTAATTACCACTTACCTAGTGAGCGGAGACGATGCTTAAAACAGGTTAGGCGAAAGCGTTTATATGTAAAAATTGCGAAACCAACAGTGCTGGTGATGAATAACAAACACTTCAAAATGATTTGTCATACACTGCATGCATAATTTTACTCAAGAAATACATACCCGAAAATATTACACCCAGTGTATATAAACCGCAATAGTTAATTATTCCAGTCTACGGATATTAAAAAAAATATGTAATGTATTTAGGTTTATTAATGAATGAATGCCTATAATATTTATAATGTCTCGTATTTGCTGTTCTGTTCCATCATCAGTGTTCAGTAGGCCAACATACATAATGTGCTTACTCCTCGTGTCATCTTGCGTGCATGATGAAGAGTGCGATAAATAAAGTTTTAAAAAGTTACAGGTCAGTTGAAACGCATAGATCTAATGTTGATTCTTCGCTTTGTATTTCATATTTCATTTACGACTGGGACATCAATCGGGAAACTTGTGCCAATCTATCCAAATGCACATGACTCGATCTATAACTGATCGTGCGTGCAGGCTGACAGCTTGAAACAGTTAAACTTAGCCCTGGCAGGCTCACTGCCTCAGTTGCCGATAGCACGCCTACATCAATAGACCAATAGAGGGCGCTGTTGTCGTAGTTTTTCTAACATGTGAGTTTGACAAGACAAGCGAACTGCAGCAAAACAAACTGATCACAGCCTTGTGGTTGAACTTAAAAGCTCTGTGGATTTTTTACTAATTAAGGTAAGTGTTATGGTAGTTAAGCCGTGATGATCGTGAATTAGCTATGTTGTTATAAATTTTAAAGCCTTTCAATGAATGGCATTTTTGTGTGATCGACCGGTGTAATTCAAGTCAAGTTTGCTCTGAGCTACTACAACGACGCTCGGCCAACATAAGAAAATGTATTCAAGTCTTTCGGTCCTAATTTGAATTACACCGGTTGATCACACAAAAATCTCTTTCTGGCCTGTAAACAGAATGTTGGGTGGAATACAATTTTCGCACCCCCCACCCTGCATGAAGATAAACAAAAAATAAATAAAATTCCAAACATGGCAGACGTTGATTTGAGTTGTTCGATTCGAAAGTTTAAACGGCTGGATTACTGTTGAAAGATGGTTTACCAATGCTGGTTTTGACGTATTACATTTCGGGCGTTTTAGGGAATCGGTGGATAGCAAAAATAAGGAAGGGTTCGAGCCGTTTTATTTTTTTTATTTTTTTTTTTTTAGTGAAATTGTCCATATTGTGGAGGCCCATATGACCGAAGCTGGGCTGTTCAGCAGCAGAGATATCCATACTATCAGCATCCATTATCCTGAAGTGCAGGCTTTTCATTTTCAACAATTTCATGTATATTGTCTGTATTTTTAAGCGGAAAAACATTGGAAAATGTAGAAATATGTACATTGACCACATTGACGCTTGAGGTCTGTTCTCAGCAATTTCTGATATTTACCTGCCTCAACATTTATCTGTTAAATCGTGGGTTGAGTTGAAAAATGTGGTAGGTCCATTCCGAAACACACTTTGGGGAACAAAGTTGGCCTTGAAATCCACTCCAAGGTGGTGGCACATACGGTTATCTGGTGTGGACTGAGAAGAGATGAAAACCAGATAAAGTGTTGACTCTTCTCTCTTTAAAAATTGATAGCTGCAAGCCTAACCCTGAAAGACTCCAACTCCTTTTCTTATACTGGCCTAGCATCGTTGGAGTCACGACGTTGACAATGTTAATTTCTCAACGAAGGCCCAGGCCGATTCTCTTTGTTATTGAACAAGTTTCGCGTAAATAACAGACACCAACCTAAAGACCTGCTTTACACATCCACCACACTGCCACCATGTGTCCCTACTCTCTTTAGAATAGATTTATTGTAGGCATGAAGGCTTCCAAGGTATGCACTGACTGGAGCCTTTAGAGTTGATTTTTCTCCCTCAGCTGACTGGAAAAAATGTTCTTTCTCTTAACGTACATGACGCCAGATGAAATCATCGCTAAAGTTTTCATTTAAGACTGATAGTGTGATCTTGTCTTGTTAGGTTGATTTCCGTATCTCTTGGCGCACTGTTCCAAGATATAAGTACACCTAACTCGCCATGACAGCGCAAAGTTGTTTTAATGAGCAAGAAAGAAATATTGCGACTTGGGAATGGATTTACACTCACAGGAGTGGTAATAAAGATCCTATTCTCTGTCATGTACACCAGCAATTGACGAGTGCAGCTGTATTGAAGTGGATTTAACGGCCCACATCGTTCCACAAAGTGTCTTGTGGAATGGACCACGTTTTTGAATTCTCAATTAAAATTATTGAAAATAGACCACAATTTAATTGAACTGAAGGGTCTCTAACTGTCTAAAACAAAGTTTACCAGTATGTTTCTAGCGTATGAAGAAAATTATGCCAAATTTGTTTTAAATTCATTTTTGAGGTATCCCCCTATTTTATGCATATTTTCCGTCAATGGCCAGATTTTTATGGAAATTACAGCATCGTTGATCTTGCTCATAGTGCGGTAAACACCGCAAAGTGCCCCAAGACCATTGAACTGTGGCCACTATGGTGATGAACCGAGGCGTATTTAATTTATCAGTTGGCACCAGTTTGATTTCCTTCCTTGCATGCAAACAAGGCTGTCATTCATAGATATTTCCCTATAACTGCTACTGCTACTGCTCCTGCAGTTACTGAACTAACTTACCTACCATCATCACAAGTGCTACCCGGTTCAAAGCTCGAAGTTTATCCCCACACTGTTCAGTTTAGGCCAGGTGTTGCTCACTCTACACTATTCTTGAATTACCAAATTCGGATGTACCAACTGTTGCAGTTAGTACATCCTGTACAGTGAACGGAAGTTGATTTGTGTAAGTGACAGTGACGACATGAATGCTTTTCCCTGAGGTTAAAATGTCTGACCAATAAAATTACAGCGTTAATCTGTTTAAACAAATTAAAAGAAATGTTTTAACATCTGATTTGAAGAAAGCATTGAACATTCACCGTTGAGTATTTTTTATATGGTTGGGTCAAAAAGTGCTAGAATATTTGCTGGCTCTCTCACTTTTGCAGGGGCACAATATTCAGTAAACTTATTAGTAAACTTTATTTATGTATTGTTAGTCTTTCTTGCATGAATTAACCGTTAGTTTATGATCTAGTATTGGACAGCATACCTTTCCCCTTAAACCACGTCACCTTACTGTGCACTAATATATTTGTGTTAGACAACAATATTCACAAACAGATGACAAAAAATATGACTGCGATATTCCATTGTTTTGTTAAAAGGAAAGAACACACCCGACCAGAAGTATACACATGTATGCATTGATAAAGTATCCCATATAAAGTTACTTTTATAACATTGCATAGAATAGTGAACATTGGGAAAATCAAATGCACTGCCATGTTACGAATTTTTACCAATCAGGCGCGAGTTACTTCTATAACCCAAAATACATAACTGTCTCCACTGATGTCGTGCAGACGCTGTTTTGCCTTTTGACAAGAGGTGTGTTATGTAGATATGGTGTTTCTCTGTTAAATATGTCCTATCCTATGGCCTCGTAAGAATGCATTGAAAGGTTTTTTTAAAGATTTAGCAAGCATGTAAGAAAAATATGACCGTTGAGGTATGTTTCCACCCTTCTTCCAAAATTAATAAGGTTCCATCATTTGTTCTCTGTTGTTTTAAAATGGCCCTTGTGTAAATATCTCGTGATCACGTACAAATTCCAGAATAAATGTTGATTTATATACCCTATTTTCTCAACCTTTTCGCATATGGAAGAGTAGCCTTCAGTGCAATTTATGCACATTTTTAATTTGATTTTGGAAACTACATTGGTTGGGTTGGCCAGGTTTAGAGCGTCACAAAAAGTATAATTTTATCAGTCTGCACAGAATAATACCCTCAGAATATGCTTGAATAAAGACCTTGCAAACATGCAAAATCATTGACGATGATTGACAGTATTTATCAAGCACAGCAGAAAAGTATGACTGTGGACTTTTCAGGTACATTCTTTTTCCAAAATAGCAAAGGTTGTATAATTTGTTGTGTTTTCTTTTCAAATGTTAAAACTGTACTTAAATACTCAGTATTGAATTTAAAATTTAAATCCCCAGAGACTGTCATGTGTTCTCACCTGTGACACCTAAAGCATCCTGACCTATGTGAACTGTTCACATGTCATTTTACTTAGTTACTCATACCACATGTATATAAGTCATATAGGTTATTTGTGTCCAGCAATCATGGTCAAGTGGGTACTTTTATTTACATGTGGCTGCAGTAAGCACCTGGCGGGCCTCAGTTGTCATGGGGTTAAGGAAACACCATTGTCCAGGCTAGGAGACCAACAGGGTCACAGGTCACCAGTCATGTAAATATATAGTCATATGAATATATAGTACTGGCAGTGAGCAGTTAATTTTTACAAAAACATTTATCATAAAAATGATCAGCAAAGCATGCAGTGCTATAGTGTGTGTATCCAAAAGAATTTTAAAAAAGACGAAGTTGAATATGGAAGAATATTTCCCTTTTCTGCTTAGTCATGAAAACAACATTTGTTTGTATGTAACAAAGTGCATGTAGTGCACTTAGGTTTCACTGAATGTAGGTCCACTACATTTTATCACATGAAGAATAGTGATAAGTTATACATCACACTGTAAAGATATATCGACTAAACATGCCAGCCATTTCACACATTGTCATTGTCAAGTTTTTCTGTTTTTTTTTTTTGCAGTAATTTCACAATCTTTGTTATTGAGCAAGAACTGCTGCCCTGTGTGTCATGCATTGTGGGTCTTTTTATTGCTGCCCTGAGAGTCATGCATTGTGGGTCTTTTTATTGCTGCCCTGATTGCTCAACTGTGGTAGATTTATGAATCATTGCAGGCTATATAAAGGAAAGTCACAAACACCTATATATCACAATAAGAAACCTGTTTCAAGGTGTAACATACTTGTAAGTATAGGTCTACTTGACAATTTAGTTGTGCACAGTAGAGGAAGGAACTAAAGGTTTACACCTTGACTGTCTCTTAGCCCATCAGTCGTTCAGTCCATCACAAATCCATTTTCCAGACTGTTTAAAAAAGGAGCATCATGTCGAATGAAAGTTGAATGAAAAGACAAGTTACAGATCAATTTTTTGATTAGGACCATATCATCCATTTTCAAGAAACTTTTGGCAGTTTCTGTCCTTTTTTTTTTGACTTTCCTAGAATTTTTCTAGATTAACTTTTCAAAAATGGTTCATCATATTGAACTAAAACTTGGTACATACACATGGCTTCACCATGACAAGTTACAGAGCCTTTGTTTCAATTTCGAGCTGTTTCGTACAACTTTGACAAAATTAAGCCCGTATTTGTTCTTTTATGGACTTTTGGTTATTTGGTTATTCTGAATAGAACCGTGATACATGGCTTCACCCAGAAAAGTTTTGGGCCAGTTTGCCTTTTTTCAACAAAATTATAGCCATTTTTGTTCTGCTGTGAACTTTGACGTAGTTATTATTCTGTTTGAAAGGGACATGTCTTGCCTTCATGTAATGTTGTCAGAATGCTTGTTTAGAGTTTTAAACATATTCTTGTAATTTGGGCTTTTTGCTACCCTGAATTAAAAGCAATATAAAGCAACTGTTAGGGTTATTTCACCATTCATGTCAATTATTAAAATGATGCTATCATTCAAGATTTGCCGTGTGTTTAAATGGAAGAATTTTATTCTTGAAATGTGATTCCTTGTAATGGTGTACACAGTTACGTTAAGAAGACATTCCTGATGTACATGTATCTAGTTACTGTTTGTACTAGGCCTGGGTGCAGCTTCAGTGTAATTAAGTTTTATTGAGTAAGGAACAAGAGCAAGGATGACAACTTTTAACCAGATGAAAAACAGGAGTGACGTGAATGAATGTGATACAGATATATATGATCATCTATTATTATCTGTGGACATGTAAACCTTTAAATGTGGTAACCCTTCAGCTGTTGTCCCTGGCAACTACTCAGATATTTCTGGCACATCCTGGATCTAATTATAAATTAAAGTAAATTGCGCTTGGGGTATTTATCACCTTAGTTTCTTGAGAAGAAATCTCTGCTCATGCTCTGACAAACTACATGTAAGTAAATAATTTGCATTTCTAAGTTTGAAGAAGTTAACACCCAAATATGTTAAGTGTGATGAGTAGAGACTGTACATGTATGTTGTTGTATTGTCATTGGTTACTGTGAAAATCATACACAATGGAAGGTTTTTGTTTTTCTTTGAGGTGTAGCTTAATCTGCCATATTACAGCATAAAAGATGGACAAGTTGTCAATATGTCCTAGAGCCGATTTTTTAATATACTTAGTATTATTCTTAGAGCTATTTAATTCAACAAAACTGTTTAATCATAAATGCCGGCCTAAAAGAATTAATTGATGTTATGTTGTCGACTGTTTCAGATGATTTACTGCCAGTGATCAGATTATTGTTCAAAATGGGTAGGCTGTTCTCACAGATCAAGATTTTACTATGGAAGAATCTCCTCCTGAAAAAAAGAAACAAAAAACAGCTCATATCGGTAAGATATCCTACATAACAATATCTTGTGCTTTGTCATCTATGATTTTTGTCCCTACAATATTTGTCAAATTGAAAGCTCCCGTATATATACAGCTGAGCTAAGAAAATCACACTTGCCATGTGGACTGTAGACAGCACTGGTACAGTGGCATGATGTCACAATAACGTGCCATGGAATGCAGCGTCACAAAGAAAAATGAAGTCAGCCTGCGAGTAATTTAGCCATGCAGCGTATAAATTTAGGGTCTCAGAGAAAAAATGATGTCAGTATGCACTGTAATTCAGCTGCATAGGGTTTAAATATTAAATACCCCTTGTGGGGATGACCTGCAGCTCTGAGAAATGTATGTCAGCATTTGAACCCAGCTGATTAGTCAATGACAATGGAGAATCACGGATGATGTACATGTAGGGCCAGTCAGTCTTGTACCTTGATGCATACATGTACGTATACTTGTGGTGTTTGAAAGTGGTGTAATCGATAGGATGGTACAGTGTGCTTGTCATGGTAACATATGGTTACAAATTCAAAAAAAGAACAGAAAATCTCCCTATTCTTTTGTTTTTTCAGTCATGCATACCATACGTGTACATGTATTTATGTTTTCTTTTGGCAGGAGCTGTTGATGCCAATTTACTTTGTGAGTCTGTTGGCCATGATCAAAGCTTTGGTGTCTCCAAAAACTCTTCCAGTAGTTCCGCAGTTTCAGAGTAATACCCTCAACAACAGATCCTTGTTTCCATGGCCATCGTCTCATATACTGGTTGCCCCGGATACGCCATCCATCCAGAATATCATGAACATTGTCAGCAAATACATGAATGTCACGTATAGTATGTACCCATCTCAGGCTGAAGCTGAGAACACATACATTGAGAATGCAGCAAATAAAAACCTTGGAGTGGTATTCCAGTATGAGAATGGCAACTTGAACTATGCAATTCGGACCCCGTATAGCTTAGCAGCCAGTCCAACAAAGATGTTTAATTATTTGTCAGGTCAGTACAGTGTTTCTTCCTCTAGTTAAGTATGGAATATTTGCATGACCTGAGGCCACAATTGAAGGACAAAGCAGCACCTGGTTAAACATATTTCTATCGAAAGCAAGATAGTCAAACTTTCTAAAAAGTATCATACTTTATTATTTTAAAGGGATTTCACTAAATGACATGTAGAACAACATGACAGTACAGCACAAGTGGCTGGTTTGAATATAGGTAGCTATCTTGGGAATTTTATCTAATCAAACACTTTGCTATAAGGTTACACAGCATAAGTTGTGATGTGGCCTTTATCCATTCACTCCATGCAGTGACATATGATAACACAGACCTACTGCATAACACATCATTTTGGGATTGTTTACAATGATTTATTTACATGTAGCCGAAGGGGCATTTTACAGTGTTGTGGGACAGGTCTGTATCATTTACGGAAGACCACAGACGTAAAATTAGTTGATTCACAAGCTATGTAATATTCAACAACGGTATCACAAATCATGTCAGACAGCAACCTTCTGTCTCTACCTAAACTGCATTCATCTTGATCCCCAGTAGACATTAAACCTACTTAGACATGCAGTTCAAATTATACAAATACATTTTTTGTTGTTCCTGTTACCATTTAGTCAGCATGCAGTTGCTAAATAACAAATGTCAGAGTCAGTGAAAATTCATTAGGGCTGCGGAAGGTTGATGGGAATGAGAAGACAGCATCTCATCGGACAGTGTTTAAAATTAATTAAGTCTTATTATATAATATTTTTTTCTAGAATTTGAAGACATTAAGTTTTGCACTTTGTCTTTACCTGAGATTTTTTTTCTGTTTTCTTTTATAAAATACAGTAAAATTATTGAAATGCTGTGTTTAAGTTGAGGTGCTTCCTCTGACGTCCGTGATAACTAGGTCAGCTCTGCTCTCATTTTTAGCAGACCTACTGTATGAACAGTTCAAGGAGTGAAAGAAATACCCTTCCAGTATGTCCAGTTTGCCAGAAAGCTATTTATCACTTCATGGCCAAAGTCCACAACTTTAATCTGCCATAGGGTACTGCTTAGACTATTATACGGGAAATACATGTACCTTCAACGTTAGAGAGCTAGAGTAAACATGAAATCACCTTGCTGTTGATAATGGAAACACGCTGAAGCTGTGACGACAAAGTTTTTATTGGGTTGGAAAAAAAATTTAAATTTATTGCCAGTTTAAGATACTTTGAGTGGTAGTTTTTCATTGAACATTCACATTAGTGAGGTGCTGTCTTTCACCTTAATCAAGCGACCATTTTCTCAAAATCACAGATGTTATTAACATCAATTTCTTGATTAGAAAAATATTATTCTGTTAAACTTGACTCTTAAAAATTATGACTGTGAAAAGGAATATAGCACGGGGCCTTCATGGCCGTTGTGGGTAGCACGCCGGCACACCGCATGATCCTGGAGCCTCTCACCAATGCGATTGCTGTGAGTTCAAGTCCAGCTCATGCTGGTTTCCTGTCCAGTTGTCTGTGGGAATATCTGCCAGCTACATTTACATGGTCATGGGTTTCCTCAGGCTCTGCCAGGTTTCCTCCCTTCATAAAACTGGCTGCCATCGTGTAAGTGAAATGTCCTTCGCTACAGCAGAAACACCAATCAGATCAGTCAGTCAAAGTATACTACAGGTCTGAAGTTTATTTTACATAAATATTTACTGCAGCTTGAGGTAAGACAAAACAGACTCATGACAAGATTGGCCAAAAAGAGGTGTGAAAAAGAGCTTGACATTTTGACAAGCAAGTCTAGAGTTGTAATTGATGGTCACTTTGAATGGTTGAGTACAGTGAAGAAAGAAAAGGGGCTCACTATAGGCTCCTTATAGTTCAATGTTAATGAGACAAAATGGCCTGCCGTGATTGTGTTGTTTTTGAATGATGGCAGGACTTCTCCGGGCTTGTACATACTCAGTGAATATTTTTTATTTCAACACAAGCGATTTAATTTATGAAGGAACTTGAAAACTTCGTTAAGACGTTACAATCAGAATTTGTTTCAAAACCCAAATCTTTGGCAACCATGTCACTTTAATAATTATTGGCCACAAAATTATAGTTGTGGGGCCATTTGGATAGTTTTACTTGAAGTTTGGGAATCTCCTCCAGTATGGCATAGACCTTGATCTCACTCAGCAGGTGCAAATCTGTGAGTCACACAGGAAAATGTCATCACTTACTTGCCTAAGATTGGAAGTTTACTCTAGGAACTCATGCTTCTTCCTTCCATTAAAGTTACCAATTTTATATCAGGGGAAAATTCTTCATATTGATGTTAAACACTATTCGAATAGATAGATAGCTGCAATTCCTCATTGGATTCCAAGAATATGGACTATGTTATGTGTGTGTGTATCACAATTGTCTAGGTGGGTGCCGTGACCCCAATGGCTTGGGTGACTGTGATGCTAACAAGTACCTGCAGTCGGGATTTGCAGCTCTTCAGCTGGCCATCAACACAGCCATTATCAGGGTGAGTTGCACTGCCAGGAAGAGAAAACACAGTCCAAATTGGCCACCTTTCAGCTCCTTCCATAGATTGCTACCTGATAACATACATGTTTTCTAGGCAAGATTTGTAGAGAAGTTGTATGAGCAAGCTTGCAGGATATCTTAAGTTAACCTGTCTGGATCTGTTAACCCGGATGTGTGCCAAGGGGACACAGTGCAAGAAGAGGGGAACCATTTCCTGAGTAGTGGGGCAAAATATCAAAGTAGGCGAGTCTTGGGGACTGCCAGTCAACAATGGTTGCTCCGTGGTGGATGGAATTCTCTAACAATTAAATCATACTGTAGTACTGTGTGTGTGAAACACATGCTTAAACACATTTTTTTGCACAATCAGCCATTTTTAATATCCCATCAAAGTTGAAAATTGACAGTTTGTATGAAGCTCTTTTAGTGCAACTAATGCCTCTTTTAACCAGTGTTGAGTTCTACAAGGCATTTTGTTAAATGAGGCTAAACGATGCTGAAATCGATGAATCCCATTGATGATTTCTCACAAGAAACTTCGTTACAGACTTTCTTCACATTTCCCATGTTGTTGTACAAATTCTGATGTACTGAAGCGTCTTGATGGTTGTTGTCTTTGTGCTTGTTGAACCTGCCATTTACCTTCAGCTTACCTCGTGGACAACTGTTGTCATCACATTTGTTGTCTTGCAATTCAGACCTGGTCAGGTGACACTCTTTGTGACATCGCCTTTGCACCGACATGTGCAATGCAAACCTGGAAATAATTTTTAAGTTGGTGCAGGACATAGTGGCTATTCACATCATTAAAAAATTACAATGTTATTTACACGACACAATAGGCCGTTTTATCTTTCAAGAGTGCCTATGGAAATTATAATTTGTTTTCAACCAGCGTGTTTGCTCTGTTTTGTAGGAATAGCTTGGTATAATTTAATTCAGGCTGTTTTCTCTTTCAACAAGATTAAATGACTCAAGATCATCAGTCTCTTAGTTTCATCGTTTGTTATTTCCCACAGGTTCAGACAGGCAAAAGTGATATTCCATTTCCTGACGTGTCAGTGGAACTTTTCCCCAAAACTGTGTATACTCCGGATACCTCGTACATCCAGATTCTCTCTGCCATCTATTTTGTCATCGCCTATTCTCCCTTCATTAACTTCCTGGTGGTAAACCTTGTCACTGAGAAGGAAAAAAAGATCAAGGAAGGCATGAGGATGATGGGATTGAGAGATTCAGCATTCTGGTGGGTTAATTCTGACCATATATTGTGGTGATGAAGTACATGTGTGAAGAAATTGCAGGAAACATCCTGGAGCATTAATTGATTTATATCTGTTTAACACCATATTTAAGAAATGAATAACTAATGCAAGGATAAAGGACCAACCTAAGGCAAGTTACTGACAAACTTTGCAGTATCACTTTCAGACTTGCACACAATTTGGTAGAAAATCAAATGATCTTCTATGAAAATAAGATGCTTAAATGGCCACATAAGTGTCCATTCTTAATTGTAGCCAAGGTCCAATGAATATAAATTTCTTCTCCATGCCCGGGATTGAACCCGTACCTCGTGTGCTGTATGGTTAAGAGTTGTGCACCTTACTTGCTCAGCATCATCCTTCTGTCCACAAGTGCTCTAGTATGGTAAAAGCATCTGAGTGATCAGTTATTGATTATTAATTCACATTATCTTTTGTTGCAGGTTATCCTGGTCCCTGATCTACACAGTGATAATATTACTGGTCACTCTGGTCGTCGTGGCAATCGCTGCGCTCTCCAAATTCTTCGCTCACAGTAACATGTTCATCTTTTTCCTCATGCTTTTTCTCTACGGGTTGACGATTATCAACTTTTCCTTCATGATCACTCCATTCTTCAACAAGGCGTTGTCTGGCGGGGCACTAGCCAGCTTTGCCACGATGGCCATCAGCCTGTTATACCTGGTGGTCAGTCTGACCCGTACCCAGACATCCACTGGGGACGTTGATTACTCCATTCCCCCTGGGGGGCGCTGGGCACTCTGCCTCCTCTCTCCTGTAGCCCTCGCACTTGCCATCGATCAGGTATGTTGTTGTTGTTTTACATATAAATCCTGTGTAGAAAATGAAGCCTATTAATGTTTGTTCACCGCTATGTGAGTGAATTACTACTGATGTGGCATTTGGAACATTTCTACAAAGTAATGTCAAAGTAAAAAAAAACACTTTGTAATTACATGTATGCAGTCTGAGCAGAAAATCTCATGTGATCTCTATGAAAATAATATATAATTAAAATACTGCTATATACATGGTTAATGATTCTGTTTTCATTGTAGGCAATATTTCTGGATATTGGTCATGGAGGTATGAATTTTGACACCATAAGCTATCCAGAAGCATTTCCCCTTTATGCTCCTATCATCATGCTGGCAGTGGACACAGTTTTGTATGGGTTTCTAGCCATTTACCTGGACAATGTGATACCAAGTGAGTGAACATGAGATGCCTTTCTCCAAAATTCTCTACCTGTTATCAACTTGTACGATTCCTTCTATTTAGTAATGTGATTCCATGCATGAGGCTCCAAACTGGGAACACTACTGTTAAAGTAGATCCCCAGCGCTGAGCCTTCCAAACTGCAGACAGATAGTGTGATGTCCCCTGAATCCATTCCGATCGTTTAAAACATCGAAAAGGGAAGAAAACTGGCAGAATTTAGTTATGATGCATTAGAAAATCTACTCCGGTACAGTTGAGCCACCATTGACCTTGTGCATTCACTGCAGGCATCTGAGGCTTCTCTGTGTGTACAACACAGACAGTCGGAAACAGTCGCTATACTTTTACAGATAATTCCAGATTATTCCATGCCCAAGTGTGGCCTGCAACTGCAGTAACACTACGCAGGATATGGTAAAGTTACATACGTGGCCTAAAAGTTGCACAGATGTACAAAGTATGGAACAGATCTCGTCAAAAACGATCTATGGGAGAATTACGAGAGACTCATAGTTGCATGAGACTTGCTCTTTCCGCCATACCTTCTAAAGGATAAGGCCGAAAGACAAACCTTATAACATCGCCCCAGAAAGCCAATGTGAGATGAACTGTAGGGAGCCGCTAACCTTTGCCCTTCAATGGCCATGAGGCTACACGGCGGCCCTCTCGCTCAGTTCACACCTCACCTACACACCGCTGTGCACACATGATACACCGCAGCATGCCTTACCTGGAGCCCATAAGGGGAACACAGGCAAATTTTAAATTGGCATTTCTATGTGTTGGCAATCGCTGTTTCCATTCAATATAATTCAAGCCTCAATTATTTTTGCGGGTGATACTTTTTAAAACATAAAAGATTAGCTCGATTGTTAGTTTCACCGGCTTTGAGTGACAGACATCATGATTAATTAAAATTGTCAGTGCGACTCATAGTTTCCTGGCTCGACTGTATGGATCATCATGTTACAGCTGGTATCGCTCAATGTGGCTATAAAACTTTATGCATGTATGAGGCTCAGACCCGGGAACACTTTTCTATTAAGTAATATGATTGCATGTACATGTATGAGGCTCCCACCTGGGAACACTGTTCCTTTAAGTAATATGATTTCATGTATGAGGCTCAGACCCGGGAACACTGTTCCTTTAAGTAATATGATTTCATGTATGAGGCTCAGACCCGGGAACACTGTTCTGTTAAGCAATATGGTTTCATGTATGAGTCTCTGACCCGGGAATACTGTTCTGTTAAGCAATATGGTTGCATGTATGAGGCTCCTTGGAGCACAGTCATTGTTGCTGCACTGGAACGTTAACCACTCGGCCACAGAGGTCGTCCACTGTTTTATTGAGTTATGTGCTTCCATCTTTGAGGCTCAGTTGTTGGTACACTGTTCTAATATTAATGTCAAGCTGTGTTTGGGATACATTGTAGGGAACAACTATAGCTGTATTGTACTTATTCCTTTCCAGGCTGCTGTAGTCAGATAATCCTCACAATTACGTGTAGGTGTTTCATTGTTGTATCATTGTTTTGCAGGTGAGTATGGCCCACGACGGCCTCCATGGTACATCTTCATGCGGTCTTATTGGTGTGATGTTTCTAGCAGTAGTGGTGAGCGATTGCATCTCATCAATGGTGACCACCATGCAAACAACACAGCCAGTCATGATGAAGATGTAGAACCTGTGTCATCAGACCTTCGCGGTAAGGAAGGAATAAGGTAAACAAAATTTATTTAATTATTTTATCTAATACATGTATCAATAAACATATGATTATAAGGAAAGCGGATTATTGTAGGTGTAATCTGGGATTAAGATATAGACATCTGTCTTAATCCCAGGCTTAATTAAAATATTTGGAAGTGTTTTCAAAAGCCCAGAAGAAGAACTCAAGTAGGCTTAGGGTCCAGCAGTGACGCTTTGCCAAAATTAAAGAACAATAGGCATGTTGTATTGGAGTAAATAAACTTTGTTAATTGACATATGCTGTATGGTTTTAAAAATCACGAACAATAGTAATAAATTAATCTCTGAAAACTGGCTCACCTCTATACAAACGCAACAGATGATAAGGCATGAGCGCAAAGGATCACGCAGAGGCAAGGCCACACAAGACTGTTATCTGTCTGTGTTTGGGCAGTGCCATAGGCGAGAAGCGCATGCTATTGTCGTGCTTTATTCAAAGGAAGGTCATGTTGATTTGTGAAATTTATGGGAAGATTTTCCAGTTTACTATAAAATTTCTCTTGCCTGGTTCTATATGGCATAATATAAATTATGCCATATATACACCAGTCGATGATTTGATCACATATTTACTTCCTATTATCAAGTTGATTTTGTTGTGCAGGGCCCTAGGTACATTGCAGGTTACACATTGCAAGATACATGTCCAGTATATGTTCATGGCTAGTATATGTTCATGGCTAGTATATGTTCAAATAGCTGAAACAGGGGGACTACGTCAAGGATATGTCTGTAGACAGAACTATATTCACACCTTCTGACAATAATCCTGCACGACAGCCCAGTGGAGGGTTCGTCACAAGCCAGTGGAGTGTTATTCAGCATCTTTGAGCGCAATATGAGCGGTAAACCATTGACTTTTAGCCTGAGCTGTACTGTATTTGACCATTTAAGGGATTTTTGTGAACTTTGATTAATTTCTTATCATAAAAAATTAAGTGTTGGCATCAAAGTTATCATTTTAAGGCTTTATTGTGCTTCAGAAAGAGCATTTACACATACCCAACTTTAGGTGAAATACCGTACTACAAAAGCTGTTCTTCTATGAGGCTTTCACAAACAAAACAATATTCAGAGTAAACTTAACTACTATATCAAAAGATAGAGGAAATAAACATAACACCAAAAAAAAAAACCAACATTATGTCACATATTCTTAACCTCTTACACACAAGCTGACATGACTGCAGCCAAATCAGTAGGAGCTGGATTTGAGCATGCAACCTCATGGTTCAAGGGCTGTGAAGAGAGAGATCTTAAGGATCTGAATGAGTCATATGTCCACAACCTCATGGTTCAAGGGCTGTGGAGAGAGAGAGATCTTAAGGATCTGAATGAGTCATATGTCCATAACCTCATGGTTCAAGAGCTGTGGAGAGAGAGATTTTAAGGATCTGAATGAGTCATATGTCCACAACCTCATGGTTCAAGGGCTGTGGAGAGAGAGATTTTAAGGATCTGAATGAGTCATATGTCCACAACCTCATGGTTCAAGGGCTGTGGAGAGAGAGATCTTAAGGATCTGAATGAGTCATATGTCCACAACCTCATGGTTCAAGGGCTGTGGAGAGAGAGAGAGATCTTAAGGATCTGAATGAGTCATATGTCCACAACCTCATGGTTCAAGGGCTGTGGAGAGAGAGATCTTAAGGATCTGAATGAGTCATTCGTCCACAAACTGCCATCCTTCCACCACCTGATCTATTAAACACATTAGTCTGATCATTTGTGTACTCTACAGGATAATGAACCTAAGGAAAGTTTTCAAGGGACGTGAAGAGGACACGGTGGCTGTTGATGGTATGTAGATAAGACAAACACAGAATGTATATTTAGTAAAGAATCTGCTTGTCTTTGTAATGCTTTCATCATTCATTCATTTTGATGAGGTTGTTTCATTAGAATTTATTATGGACAAAGCATAATGTTTTCAGGATAATACCAAGAGATTTTTTATATAATGACAAGACAGCAAGCTGTGAATGGTCGTGGGTTTCCCCGGGCTTTGCTCCGTTTTCTCCCGTCATATAAGTGAAATATTCTTGAGTGTGGTGTAAAAGCCCAATCAATAAATAAATGAATATTGGCAATTTGTGAAATTTTTGTCTATATAAGATGTTAACTAATCTTGTATCAACTTTTTAATCAAAAATGAATGATATTTGTATACAGCAGAATTTAATTACCTGCTTTGATTCTAGACTGTGTGGACTGCATGCTGTGAGAACTAGAGTTTTAAGAAAATTAACCTCTTTGATTTGTGGTCTTGGCAGGACTGACTTTGGACATGTACGTGGGTCAGATAACCGGCTTGCTGGGTCATAACGGGGCAGGGAAAACAACTCTGATCAACATGTTGACAGGCCTGACCACTGCAACAAGTGGCCACAGCACAGTTCTTGGACTGGTAGGTTTGTCTAGTGACACCTGTATTTGTCATGTGTCAATTTGGGAATATTTCTGAGACTTCATTCTGATGTTCTGGTTCTTGTTATTTATGTGCCTATTTTTAAACTACCCTGTCCCTCCATCTAACAGATTTCCCCACACTAGTTACATTTTTATACCTCCCTTAATGAAGTAAGGACCCTGTCTGTCTGTCTGTCTGTAGAACTGATTTAGTCCATACATCTCCTCCCAAACTGCAGTGTCGATTTCAGTGAAACTTACCATACATGTTGCGTATCACCTGAACTTGTCCCTGCTTGAGTTTAATGGCAAATGGGTAATTATTTTAATAATTACACCCATTTAGGACTTCGCATAACAGTGTTCTCCATTTATTCAGATTTTGTCCATGCATCTCCTCCCAAACAACTTCCCCGATTTTGATGAAACTTATTTGGCATAACAGTGCTTTTCCATATATTCATATTCGGTCCGTGCAACTTTTCCTAAAGTACTGAACCTATTTCCATGAAACTTAGCATACATCTTTCATATGTTCTTAAAATGTGCATGCTTGGGTTTAATTACAATCGGGTAATTATTTTCAAAATTACTCCCATTCAGATACTGACTGCAATAATGCATTTTCTGATTGATTCTCCATTCAAACCGGATGTTCCAGTAGTGCAATCAATGCACACCATGAAGGGCGCACCATGAAGGGCACATAAAATTTGGGAATCATCAAGGGGAATAAGTTTTTGGGTTCATTTTTGTTTGTTTTTACTTTTATTTTCTCCCTATAATAAATGTCACTACTTAGGCTATAATCTACAGTTAACAGTTTTAACAACACAAAACAACAGCAGAAGAAACACATTACTATGGTTTGGGAGTAGTAGGGATTATTTTCTTGGATAACCTTGTGTCAACAAGTATTAATCAGAAAGAATGCACAGGTGATAAAAGATAGAACATAGACAATCCTCCGCATGAAGAAAAATGTAGTAAAACAAAACAAGCATAAACAGTCAAACAGATGTATATACCTCTGAATTTCTTCATTCATCTATAAATGTGCTCTTTCACATTGTTTTCTTAGGACATCACTGATGCAAACAGCATGGACAAAATACGTTGTAACAGTGGGGTGTGTCCCCAACACAACATCCTCTTTGACAAACTCAGTTGTAGAGAGCATTTGCAAGTGTATGCAGGAATCAAAAATGTGCCAGAAGCAGAAGTAGATATGCAAGTAAGTGTACACATTTACATCCCAGTTGTGACACTTCAGAAAATAATTCTTGAGGAAAAAAGGGAAAAATTTGTCTTAAATTAAGACCTGATTTTAACATAAATTTTGACCATGGATTTCAAATTTTAAATACATGTGTGACACGAATACAAATATATCAGAATTTTGAACGTTTTGAATCATAACTTCAGAAAAAAAATGGCTGAGAGGGTTACTTTTGAGCTGTGTTTGGCAATAATTTAAACCATTAAAACTGATAACAGTTTTATATATTTATTTGATTGGAATTTTATTCCATACTCGATACTATTTTCTTTATTCACTGACAGTTGAGCTTTTTAGCTTAGTATGGGAATGCTATGACTGTAAACCGAAAAGTCATTTTGAAAGCTGTGCATGTTGCTGTTGTTCAGGTGGAGCAAGCCCTTGCGGATGTCGACTTAGTGGACCAAGGCAGTGCACTGGCTGAAGAACTCAGTGGTGGACAGAAGCGCAAACTCTCAGTCGCAATTGCATTGATCGGTGATCCAAAGGTTTACTGTCTTTATTGAATAATTTTTAGGATCACAAAGCATTACACTCCTATGGTTCTTGCATTTTTCTCAGCCTGATGAACTTTTCATTTTAAAATAAACTAGGCCTACAGAAAGATAACACCCGTGACCTCTTTGGCAAGGTTAATGTAAATACAGCTATTGATTTGTTTGGTGTTTTATCCCATGCTCAAGAATATTTCACTTATATGAAAGGGGCCCAGTATTATCTTATAAAGAAGTAACTTGGGGAAACCCATACCCATTTGGATGATGTATTCATATCATGGTATGTACATGTATCCAAGTGCAAATTGTTTGAAAAGTACACTGTTGTGATATCAGAAAGAACGGTCAAAGCAGGAAAAAGTGACTGTGCAGTCATAACTGCTTACTTTCCTCGTTGAGGACAGATTATAAGTACTGTGTGTGTGTACCCCCCAGGTTATGTTTCTGGATGAACCAACGGCAGGCATGGACCCGTACTCGAGGCGCCACCTGTGGTCTCTGCTACAGAAAAGGAAGAAAGGGAAGATCATCCTACTGACCACACACTTCATGGATGAGGCAGACATCTTAGCTGGTAAGACATAAGCTTTAGAGGAGGGCAAAACTGCTATTTTACATTATTCTATTTTCAAATTTTATGTCAAAGAAAGAGAATGTACTTGTGTGGTGTAACTGGTAAATAAGTAAGTAAAAGTACATTTACTTTTTTTTGGAATATTTGAAATAGCTAACATACGGATGTAACAGTGACACACCCTCAAATAACCCTTTTTTAAGTTCTCAACAATGGGGAACAAACATTTGACTATTGGTTTGTGATTTTATTTCGCCCTACAGATCGCAAGGCTATTGTCGCAAAAGGCCAGCTTCGGTGCTGTGGCTCATCTCTTTTCTTGAAGAACAGATTTGGAATTGGCTACCACTTGAAGTAGGCACTATTTATATGTGAAGGTCATGGTATTCTGAGTGTACTTGCAATAAGCTGTAGTTTAAAATCCCTTTCTTGACATCAAATAACTACTTTCTTAATTCAGTGCTGTACGTGGGAAGGTCTTCCAGCAACCTGCGGATGTTCGTGGGGTTCACCCGGGCTCTGCCCAGTTTTCTTCCACCATAATGCTGGCCACTGTCATATAGGTGAAATATTCTTGAGTACAGTGTAAAACACCAGTGAAATAAATAAATAAATCCAAATTCATTGAAATGTTGAACAACTGGAGCACCTATATAGAATTTGTATAAATTGTCTTATTTTAATCACAAAATCTCCTTTAATATGTGATGGTAGTGGTGTGATTAATTAATTTTTTCAACATAATGGACATTCTGTTTCAGTATGGTGGTAGAGCCCAGCTGTGACGCTGACCAAGTCACAGAGTTTATAACACAGTACATTGATGATGTCCAGTTGGCACGTAGACATGGCAATGAGCTTAGCTACACATTACCCCTCTCAAACGTTAATTCATTTCCAGGTAGGTGCGTTACAAAAGGGATATACAAAAGGGTGGATGAGGGGGATGATCATTAAGGTGAATGGAACTGCATAATAATACTTAGGTGATAGAGGGGGCTCAGTTGGTTAGGGCGCTAGCGCAGCATAATGGTCCAGGAGTCTCTCACCAATGCGGTCGCTGTGAGCTCAAGTCCAGGTCATGCCGGCTTCCTCTCCGGCCGTACGTGGGAAGGTCTTTCAACAACCTGCGGATGGTTGTGGTTTCCCCCGGGCTCTGCCCGGTTTCCTCCCACCATAATGCTGGCCGCCGTCATATAAGTGAAATATTTTTGAGTATGGCGTAAAACACCAATCAAATAAATAAATAAATTATGTGATAGATACTTCCCAGCTGCTGACTAAATGCATAGGTAACAACTACTGGGTTTGGTACACCATACAGAGCTTTAGTCTAAGCAACTTATCCTGCCTAGATAATCTGGCAATACCATACCTGGTAGCCATTGTTTTGAGGACACTTCAACCGTGCACCACAAGTATTCAGTAATTTAGGAGAGACTTGTATTAAGTTACAGATTTTGAGCCTGTTTTGAACCCTATGGTACTAATGAGATGCATCTGAACAGAGAAATATCCCCCTACAAACTTAGCAATTCCCAGTGTTCAACCTGCAGATATAACTCTTGTGGAAGTATCACATGCACATTAAATGAAGTTTTTGCTATATTCCTTTGCTTTCTTGGGTATACTTTACTTTACTTTTTACAATTTATTGACTTAATGAAACAGTAGGCTTTAGTAATATATCCCTGGCCAAAGAAAAGTCTGTGGCGTTCAGATTTAAGACAGAATCTCCTAACTTTCTGTCCATGCACATGTATGTTTGTATGTATATGAAATTAGTAATTAAGCTGACGGCTACGTATATACTGGATTTGATGTTTTGTATTTCAGCACTGTTTTCTGCTCTAGAGTACTCTGGGACAAGCGATACAAGCACATCAAATTCTTTGGGAATAAAAACATTTGGTGTCTCAATGACAACGCTGGAAGAAGTTTTTCTGAAATTAGGTTATTATTTCCAGTGTGACTAACTGGTTCCCAAAACTGTATCACATCAATGGAGATTTGTTTTCATAAAACATGTTTCATTGTTACAAATTTTAAAGGGCTCCCTGTCAAGTACATTGTCAAGTATGGCATAAAACTATTGAGAAACATTTATATGTCTGTATTTGAAATTGTACATGTTAACATCTAAAAGGACACAGTAGTAAATTTTTTCTTAACGTGTGTAATCTTTTTGATTTTTCTATTTTGGAAGTGGTGAATGAGGATTTGTTGTCTTCTTGTTACAGGTGAGCATGACGAAACCGGAAGGAAGGCTGATTTGCAGGCACCTGCCATCTCTGATGGACAGCTGTCAGTCAGTGGCCATTCATCTGCCCCATCAAGCGTCCACCACAGCATGGAACTGTTTCCCATACAGGATGACAACGCAGCTTTTAACAGGAGTATTACCAAGCAGCGGTTCTGGGCACTCCTCAAAATCCGCTTCCTGCAGGCCATTCGTGTTAAGATTGCCCTCATCTTCCAGCTCTTTCTACCTGTGGTATTTGTCATCGTTGGGTGTGTTGTCAATAAAACGGCTGCACCACCGGATAACACTGCCTCACCACCCAGCCTCAGTATGCAGAGCGCTCTAGGAGCGTATGTCACACTGAATAATGCCTCCATACCAGTAGGATTATCTCAACCGTTTATATTTGAAGATGGATCAGGTAAGAGAAAACTTCACAATCTATCAAGAACCACAGTTCAAGCTGTTTCAGTTCTTCAACCTCTTCACCTCTTTGAAAGGTGTTTATTTTAGCAAATTTTGAGAGCATTATTAGTGTAGACTGGTCAAAATTACACTTTTTTCAGAGCACTGACATTGGTCAATCCAACCAGTGTAGTTTCCTCCCCTAAGTCAAATTAAAGATACACTTAAATTGTGCAGAAATTGGCTTTCATATGGGAAAAGGTTGAGGAATTAGGGCATACCTTAAACTGTCCTAGTGTAATCAGGTGTGGAGTTTTTGTTGCCTAACAAATCTGCAAAGTTTCACACATGCACATGTAGTCCTGTCATTGTCTAAAACAGTGTCCAAAGCAGACTTTTCCATCAAACTTATACTTCAACCTGTCAAATACTTTATATTTCCCAGCATGATGATTTTGCTTTTCCAAGCAGTGTAAGTCAGAGAAGCTTGATTATAATTTCGTTGGTTATAATATGCTTTCTTTATTCTCACTTACTTGATACAACTTCTGTTCAGCATATTTTCCTTTGATTTCTAGGTGGTAGCAGTTTCATCACTTTGCTAAAGATGAACCTTGAGGTGGCTATTAAGATAGACGAGTCGAACAGCTCAGTGAACCTGTTAGATGCGCGACCTCACCATGTAGGGGTGAACTTCAGCAGCCTCACCCCAGCAGCTCAGGTTAGACAGTGACAAGGCATCAATCAGTCAATCATTGCATGAATTGAATACACTTTCGACTGATCTGAATGTTTTACTTAAGTTGGCATTTATGTTCCAGTGACAAGGCATCAATCAATCAATCATTGCATGAATTGAATACACTTTCAACTGATCTGAATGTTTTACTTAAGTTGGCATTTATGTTCGCTTTTGTATGAGTCATATTTTCATTTAACTGAAAAAGATGTGCACCAAGAAGACATGATTTCACTCAAATCAAAGTTGTTGAACAGTTTATGACAAATCAGTTTGAAAGACCTTGTAAATGTTCTTGAGCTAATGTAACTGGAATTCTATTTCATATAATTTGTGTACTGTAATTCTTCAACCTTTTCACATTTGTGCAAGGTGTTTATTCACGCAAATTCTGATGGGATCATTAATTATACTTTTCGTGAAGACCTGAAATTGGCTAGTTCAAGCAATTTAGTTTTGCCTTGAATTTTAAATTAAAAACATGTATAAATTGCACTAAGAGTTGCTCTTTGATATGTGAAAAGGTTGAGGAATAAGGGTGGCATATTGTAAGGATGATTTTGGGTCAATTTTTCAGGGCTATGATTCTAGCTTTACAGTATTGTATAATGACACCGCTGTGCACTCCTTACCAGTGGCTATAGACCTGCTCCTGAATGGCTTGTACGGAATGGTGTTGGCCAGCGCTCCTCCCAAGCACATCCACACTTTTAACTTGCCCTGGAACAACACAGAAACAGTCCTGACCTTCAACAATGGAGCATTCTCGGCCTCTATCATCTTAGCACTAGCCTTTGCGCTTATTCCTGGGGGATTTGGAACTTTGATAGTCCGAGAAAGGGAGGTGTGTGGGTATATTCACTTACCCAAAATCCTTTAGTAAATATGACCAGTAAAGTATAACTTTAGATCCAATTTGAGAATATAATTTGAAGATTTTGAAAATTAAAATATGCTGTTCAAGTAGGGACATAAAATCTCAAGGAAAATGGTAAATAACATGTCCAGTTCAGAGGAAATTTATGTAATATGCCTGAAGGTGCACCTTGGCTCTGGTCAAATGTACTGAAGATTTAGGGTTTTGGAAGCAAACTTATTCACTTATTTTGTTAAATGAATTACTGTGGGTCAAAGCCTTATGTTAATGTGGTTTGTAATCATTCTTGATTGCAGAATTCATATGTCATTTATAGTGCCTTTAGTTCCCTATCACAAAAGTGTAGAGTATTATAATGTTGATATTGAAAACAAAGAAGATTAATCATGATAGTAATGTCCATATAGTATCATACAGTTGTAAACTTGACCAAATCAGGGATGTCAAATTGATAGCATGTTTCAGTTTTCATGGAGACATTGCAGGAATTATCACCCTGCTATTATAAAGCAAAGTTTAGAATTATTTAAACCCTTGGGATGGATTTATAGTTTGATGAATGTAGTATTAACAGTAACATTTTCAGACCCTAATCTGGATGTGCCAGGGCAGGTGCCATTTTTTTGTCTCAAAATCCACTTAGAAAGCTGAAGGTTAGTTTTGGTTTACTGTAATGTTTTAAAAAAAGGGCACTTTGCATCAAAAGCTTCTGGTTGCAAAGCAAGCCAAAAGACCAAACTTATACGTGTACACATATATTTACACTTTATATATTTAGTTTATCTGTTTTGTTTATCTGTAACTGACCACTGATGGACATTAATCTGTGACAGGTGAAGGCTCGGAGTCAGCTGAGAGTGTCTGGTGTCAGCTGGGTGATGTATTGGGGCACAAGCTTTATATTCCACTTTTTACAGTTCTCCATACCTGCCATCCTTTGCATCATCGTTGTTTTAGCTGCTCAGGTAATGGCTATACAGTATGTCCGAACATTGAATTGCAAAAACAACAGAAAATAAAGATCCCATATTAGCATTATTTTGTGTTAAAATCCAATGTTCTGATGTTCTTATAAAAAAGTGCATAATTATCTCTTTACATATGTATAAAAAAGCATTACATATGCCACCTTGGCCTGTGTGAATGAAGAGATACATAGCTATACTAGATTGTGAATTCTACAATTGGGTGTATAATTGATTGTTGGAAAGAAGTTGGCTTGCACAAAGAAATTGAAAACTGATTGTTCACCAAATTCGACTCGTACGTAAACGTTGACCTGTCAAATGGACAGTATCCCAGTTACTAACTTTTTCTTGCCTTAATTTTCAAAACAGTTCTGCGTGATAATGATTCAGCTTCCAATAGCAACAGCAACATCTTTTTAAAACAATTAAATTGCACATATTTTTAAACCGAGTGCAAAATTACCAACTGACAGTCTATCTATTAAGGCAAGTATTTGTACTTTACTTTTAGTTTTGGGATTATTGTAAACAGGTAATTTCTCAGTTGTAATTTCTGACTAAGTCAGGACTATCCTAGCTTGAAAACTAGGATAGCTTTTTGCATATTATTCTCCAAAACTGTTGAGTGATATCCATAAAAAAAACACTCCTGCAAGCTGGCCCCTTATGGTATGTTAGGTTTTTCTTAACGTGACTGACCTTCAGCCTATTTGACTTACTAGTATAATGTCTTTTCAGCTACCAGTAAGCCAGATTTAATGAAACTTATACATGAATTGATTCTCTATTGTACTTTCCCTGCAGGTGCCCTCACTGTCACATGCCGGAGCAATTCTCTGCCTGATTCTGCTGTTCCTGTTGTACATGCCCTCCAACACCCTGCTCTCTTACAACCTGTCTTTCCTGTTCAAGAAAGGAGAAACCGCCATGAGTGTCCTGCCAAATATCTTCACATATGTAAGTTCTTAAAGTTGTAAGGATACAAAAATTCCGTCATGGGTTTCCCCAGGGCTCTGCCCGATTTCCTCCCACCATAATATGCCGGCTGTCATGTACATGAAATAGTCTTGAGTATAGCGTTGTACTCCAATCAAATAAATAAATGAATAAGTAAATATAAAAGTTCTACAATGTTTATGGAAGTTATTTAGCAGAATTTTTTGTGAGAACTGTGGATTGACTCAGATTCACTAACATAAGTTCTTGATCTGGATCTTAGACTTCACTAGATCAGATGTGGCAAACTGCAGTTTTCCTTGCAAATACTTTATTTGGGAAGACAAAGCATTTATTAGTACAAATTTTCTGTCACAACAACACTTAACTGTAAATGTGCAAATGAAGTGATTATGACAAAGGCATAAATCCCCAAAATAAATTAAATTAATTGTTTCTGGCATTTACTGAAAAATCATGGAAATCAGATTGCATGGGCTATGCCTATACTATAACACATTGGGAGCTGAAAACCACCATGATATTCAGAAGCATTGACCAGGTAAACTGGGTTTTCTGTGAAGCGCTTGAGCAACAAGATCATATGTTTGGACTTTAGCTGCTTTAGCTGCTATTTTAAGTCAGTGGATTTAAGTCAGTCTTAAACGGCAGTTAATTTCTCTGGACACTGTGATATCCTCTACCCATAAACCTGACCAGCGAGGCCATGTATTTGCTACTTCAGCTGCTATTTTACATGAGTATGATACCAGGTGTCAAGTAAGGAGCAGTGAATCACAATGGTATCTAGTGTACGGAAAAAAATCTGGAGTATAGAGATAAAAACCAAAGTATTGTTTAATTGAACTGAAAATCCCAGTTACATCAGCAAAGAATGGAGACTAAACAAGTCTGCAAATGAAATACATATAAATATCTTCTATGTCATTTTGTGTCTTCTGTATTTGTATTCTGTACTTGACAGTTTGAATTTCTACAATGTGGTTTATATGAAACTTTGTTTTTATGTTTGTAGGCTTCTATGATTCCGTACATTGCCGTGGCTCTCCTGGATGCAATGCGAAACAGTGATACTGCAGAAATTATACACTACGTCTTCTGTGTCATTGATCCTCCATACCTCGTCTTTGGAGGCATCTATTACATAGATCGGGTGGGTAGCTCTTTTACTGACAGCAAAAATTTCACTGCATGCTAACCAGGTTATACATTTATGTGGGTGCATATTATGGGAAACTAAATTTAACCCAGGCATTGTCATGGTAAGATGATACATCCCTGAACCTAATAAAATATTTACCAAAGCATAGAATAATATGTTTACATGTAGATATTTACCAACATTTACCATTGCTGGAAGCAATTTTAAGTTTCTCTTATCTGTTTGTCCTTTTTCTTATTGCTTCCGTGCTATTAAAAGGGTTTATATTGTGGCACTGCAGGAGTGAGCTGATGGTTTCATTTGTTACCTTTTGTTATATGCAGTCATATGCAGTCATTACTAGTGTTTTATGTTGTTGTGTTTCACATTGATTTCATTGTGTGAGTATGAAACTGAATTAAAAACTTTCTCTTTGCAGATGCACAGAATACAAGTTCTGACAAATTCAGAACTCACTGTTGGAGATTATTTTAAATGGAGTAACAAGATTTTATTTGTATTTATCATGGTAAGAAACTTTTATATCTCACCAACTTTTTACTTGGTTTTATTTGATACAGCAGGATAATATTGTCTAGACTGGCACAGTTTGTTTTAGTTCTTCATTG
The DNA here is from genome assembly GCF_032854445.1 of Liolophura sinensis. Classification (NCBI taxonomy): domain Eukaryota; kingdom Metazoa; phylum Mollusca; class Polyplacophora; order Chitonida; family Chitonidae; genus Liolophura; species Liolophura sinensis. Next base: position 16,693,714 of record NC_088295.1, read on the forward strand.
AAACTTGATTACTCCCTAAAATATATATGTTTTTAGCTGTATAATGTACTGATGTAGCTAATGTCATACCCCAAGCATCGGAGTCCAGTAACCACTTATGCAATGTTACAGTATGTTAATGTCGTACATGTTTCTTGAAAAGTATTACATGTATTGAGCCCAGGTTTTGCAACCATGTAAACACAATCACACGGTTTGTGTTCCAATGTGGGTTCCCTGTGTGCATATTGATTACTGTCAGTTGCAGAATTCCTGACCTCACTTCTCTTTGCGTGTATTAGAATTTGGGCTAAGGTGAATGTTAATTGTGGTATTTTAAAAATTACTGAATGTATTGAGCTCTTGTTTTGCATACATGCAAAGCACAAAACTACGAGAGAGATGTTCCATCACCCTGAATGTGGGTTAATTGCTGTAAATTTCAAAATTCCTGACATCACATCTCTTTTATGTATTAGAATCCATGTTAGGATAATTGATTAAGTACTTCATGTTTCGAGCAGAAGTTTTCCATTTACCTGTCTCTTACAGCCAAGCTCTTTAATATAATGGTTACCAAATGAAAGAGAATTTCACATGAGAAGCTAAATTCCACTTTCTTACTTTTATTGAGCCGATCACTAGATGTCAGAGCAAACATTTCCCTGGCATGGAATTGCTTGACCATGAAGCCCAATAATTATTTATTTATTTGTCTTAGTGGTGTTTTATGCCATACTCAAGAATATTTCACTTATACAACGGTGACCAGCATTATGGTGGGAGGAAGCCCACAACCATCCACAGGTTGTTGGTAAACCTTCCCACGTACGGCTGGAGAGGAAGCCAGCATGAGCTGGACTTGAACTCACGGAGTCCACATTGGTGAGAGGCTCCTGGGTCATTATGCTGTGCCAGCGTGTTAACCAACTGAGCCACAGAGGCACCTGAAGCCCATGAGCAGCAAGAAAGGGCTGTACGACTTGAAACTTACACCAACAGTACTTCAGAAAGGGCTGTACGACTTGAAACTTACACCAACAGTACTTCAGAAAGGGCTGTACGACTTGAAACTTACACCAACAGTACTTCAGAAAGGGCTGTACGACTTGAAACTTACACCAACAGTACTTCAGAAAGGGCTGTACGACTTGAAACTTACACCAACAGTACTTCAGAAAGGGCTGTACGACTTGAAACTTACACCAACAGTACTTCAGAAAGGGCTGTACGACTTGAAACTTACACCAACAGTACTTCAGAAAGGGCTGTACGACTTGAAACTTACACCAACAGTACTTCAGAAAGGGCTGTACGACTTGAAACTTACACCAACAGTACTTCAGAAAGGGCTGTACGACTTGAAACTTACACCAACAGTACTTCAGAAAGGGCTGTACGACTTGAAACTTACACCAACAGTACTTCAGAAAGGGCTGTACGACTTGAAACTTACACCAACAGTACTTCAGAAAGGGCTGTACGACTTGAAACTTACACCAACAGTACTTCAGAAAGGGCTGTACGACTTGAAACTTACACCAACAGTACTTCAGAAAGGGCTGTACGACTTGAAACTTACACCAACAGTACTTCAGAAAGGGCTGTACGACTTGAAACTTACACCAACAGTACTTCAGAAAGGGCTGTACGACTTGAAACTTACACCAACAGTACTTCAGAAAGGGCTGTACGACTTGAAACTTACACCAACAGTACTTCAGAAAGGGCTGTACGACTTGAAACTTACACCAACAGTACTTCAGAAAGGGCTGTACGACTTGAAACTTACACCAACAGTACTTCAGAAAGGGCTGTACGACTTGAAACTTACACCAACAGTACTTCAGAAAGGGCTGTACGACTTGAAACTTACACCAACAGTACTTCAGAAAGGGCTGTACGACTTGAAACTTACACCAACAGTACTTCAGAAAGGGCTGTACGACTTGAAACTTACACCAACAGTACTTCAGAAAGGGCTGTACGACTTGAAACTTACACCAACAGTACTTCAGCATGCAGAATCTTGTGTATGGATTGCAAAAAAAATTAGCATTGAAACCAGTCACTCCCACAAACCTGTGCACAGATGACCATCATCATCTTGGGGTGACATAGGCTTTAAGTTTGAAATTCTTGTTATTTTCACTTATGTCTCTTGTTTTTTCCCACAAGTGTTTTTAAATAATGCCATTATTAAGAAAAGCAGTTCTTGGAAGTGGATTTAAGCATTTTTGTGAAATTTGCATCAGTCTAAGTTAAAGAGAACCTTAAACTTCTATTAAGTAAGATGTCATGCTTAAAACAAGTAAACTATTTGTTCCCTACAGGCTGTCATTCACTTCGTGTTGCTGGCTTATTTATTGCTTTTCCTGGAAGTTAGAAGCACTGGAGGCGATCCCATGGACGTGTTTAAGTGTGGGACTAATAGTGTGGGCAGTTCTAAAATCATCCCAGAGGATAACGGTGACGTTATAGAGGGTGAAGATTCTGATGTGGCTGCAGAAAGACAGCATGTGGACAGTTTAGAATATGAGAATACTGAAGAGGTGGGTTGAAGTTTTTCATTACTGATCTGTCCACAGAAAAATAGTTACCCTGTCTTGAGCATAAAGATGGTGAAAATCTTTAAAGGATACATGGAACTATAAAACAGAGATTATCTTTCTATGCCTAGTGAAGAAAATTATGCCTTGGAAATTCTGTTTAAAAAAAAACTTGTTTTGAAGCTTTTTTTATACTTGTTATTCAACCCTCGATATTATGCATATTTTCCATCAACGATCAGATTTTTTCATAAATTACGTCATCGTTGATTTTGTGAACACCCACGAAGTACCCTGAGGGTGACATGTACACAGATACTGCATGGCTTCTTTAGGCCAGCCTAGCGCCCCTTCTGTACCCCTACGCCCACCCCATTCGGTCTTTTCCCCGCACCCCGCTCCTATTTGGCCAGTCCTGTTCGGTCCCCACAGAGTTCTTTTTAAACATAGTTGACGTCGCCACTGTGAGCTACTTAATTTCCAGACTAACTGCTGGGGCCTTAAGAAAATTGTACTTTGAAGCCATTTTTACCCCACCAAGTGAAAGTTGAAAAATTTGTTCAAACTGTCATATGCTATTACACATGATAATCTGCACATTAAGAAATAAGACCAAAGTGTTTCATGTATCCTTTAAGTTTGAAGTATAAAACTATATGCAGATCAGTGAAACTGTGCTATCTTACATGATGTAAGAATTGACCCATCATTATTGATTTGATTTGTATGTTTTACCATAATCAAGAACATTTTACCTGTCTATGGAGGAAACAGGGCACAACCTTGAGGAAACCATCACTGTTCACCAAGTACCTGGCAAAACAACCGGACAGAATGTTGCAACCAAACACTAAGAGACTAATTGTCTGAGTTGAGCCCCTTAAAATAATTTTGAATTGAAAAAAGTATTGATGAAAACAAGAATTGATAAAAGAAATTGTTATATTCAGTCAGTGGTTTAGATTTAAGTGTCTGCATTTCTTCTTATAGGTACCAGTGATTGTTGTGAAAAATGTCAGGAAGGAGTTCAAAAGTCGTGGGAAAAAGAAGAAAAACAAGAAGCTTTGTGCGGGAGGAGATGAGAAGATAAAAGCCGTAGTGAGGAACTCCACTTTTGCCGTTTCAGCGGGAGAAGTGTTTGGTTTACTCGGCCCTAACGGAGCAGGAAAGACAACAACCATCAACATGATCATAGCAGAGGAAGGGCTGACCAAAGGAAAGGTACACACCTGTGCTAACAGTATGTAGAATTGCTGGAAAGAGCCATCAGAGTTTATCAGTCACTCAGTTTTGCAGAGCCTTTGTTAAATGTTTCAGATCCGAACTTGTCAAACTGTTATTGGGATGTGAATTTTGGCTTGCTTTAAGTTGGAACTTTTGAGCCCTCTCTATTTTTTTTTTTTTTTTTTTTGTCTTAAACCACATACATGTATCATGTTTAGCAGGGCGTAGGTCAATGTTTAGCAGGGCGTAGGTCGACTTGTGATCATAAGACACTGAGTACAACTCGATGCAGTCTTATGCAGCGCTTATGTCGAAAAGTTTGACAACACCTTACGATCATGATGAGATTCATTTTCGGTGCACGTAAGTTGGCTACAACTGGCAGCAACTGTGTGCAGATACTGAGGAACATGACAGTCATGTGACGTTTTCATCATGGCGGGGCCCTTGTACATGATGTGTGAATGTAATTGATATAATGTCTAATATACCCATAAGTTTTCTTTCCTTTTTTCTTTACCTTTTAAGTGTTTTTTTTTTCCTTTTTCTACCTTTTAAGTGTTTTCTTTCGAAATTTAAGGTTTCATGAAAAATTTCCTTGTCCATTTACTCCATCTTTTTACATTATTCCCCATGTTCAATGAAATTTAATAATTTGGCCAGGCTTTAAACATCTACTGAGCTCTGTGCCTTCTGAGGTACATCCTACTGCTACATTGCATACACCCTACTGCTACATTGTATACATTCTGCTGCTACATTGTATACGTTTTTCTGCCACATTGTAAACATTCTGCTGCCATGTTGTTTACATTCTGCTGCTACATTGTGTATGTTCTGCTGCTATATTGTATACATTTTTCTGCTACATTGTATACGTTTTGCTGCTACGTTGTGTGCATTCTGCTGCTACATTGTATACATTCTGCTGCCACATTGTTTACATTCTTCTGCCATGTTGTTTACTTTCTGCTGCTACATTGTGTATTCTGCTGCTATATTGTATACATTCTGCTGCTACATTGTATACGTTTTGCTGTTACATTGTGTGCATTCTGCTGCTAAATTGTATACATTCTGCTGCCACATTGTTTACGTTCTGCTGCTACACTGTATACATTCTGCTGCTATATTGTATACACTTTGCTGCTACATTGTATACATTCTGCTGCTTTAAATTATAAATCCCTCTGCTATGCAACCTGCTTTTACACATCTTTCTACTATACATTGAGCCATTATAAATCCTTCTCAGGATGGTTTCCATCCCACCATAATCCTGGCTACTGCCTACAAAGGAAATACTACATAAATAAGTACAACAAGAAAACACCAGTCAAATGTATACATACATCATGCAGCTATATATGCTACCATTATAAATCTTACTGCTATGCTTGTCTTTCCTCCACCAACACTTGGCACTAGTCTTGGAATCTTGATGGCAAACAACATAGACAATACTTGTAGGGCTGTATAAATATACTAACAATAATCAAGTTTTGGATATCACTTGACTTCGGAAGATCCACCAATGTAACCTCACCATGAGGTCACCATTTGGATGAAAATCTGCTCCACATATGGGAAAGTTCATCTTTCATTTGCCAATGTATGTCATTCAATACATGGTTTTCTACACACATGAAGTTGGATGCTGTGCCATAAGATTAAAATAATCAAGTACAGTTAAACCCCAATCAGATGAACAAATACATAGACATCCTGCTCTTCCCAATTTTGTAATTGACTTTTTTCCCACTGATTAGATCGAGGTTGCTGGATACAATGTGAGGTCCAGTTTGTCTGAGGCATTCCAAGCTCTGGGCTTCTGTCCTCAACACGATGCCTTATGGGATGTGATCACCCTACGAGAGCATTTACATTGTTACGCTGCCATACGAGGTGTGGCTCCCAAGGAAATCCCATCTACAGCCAATCAGTGAGTGCCTTCTTTTCTTTATCTATGACATGTCAAAGTAGATGTGGTGTAAAATTTGATAGTGTATAATGTCTGAGGTGTAAAGTATATTAGCATCAGAAATGTTTTCTAAATCTGCATAGGGATAAAAGGAACAGCTTAAAAAACATTCTGGCATTTTTGCTGTCTTAACTTTTTGACAAATACTGTATTTCATGAAATTAGTAACATTTATCTGAGCAAAAGTAATAAGTAGTTGATTGGAAAGGATGACACTAATGTTTATAGATTTCATGTTTGTTGACAAACATTTCAGTTAAAATGTGTGACATTGGCTTTATGTTGCAGATTTATAGAGTCCTTAAAAGTACAGGATCATGCAGACAAACATTCCAAGAAGTTGTCAGGTGGAACAAAACGAAAGGTAAAGTTACAATATAAGTATGGTTTTGTATATTTTTTTGTTGTTGTTTTTACATACCTGTAATGGGCATGGGTGCTAATATTATTGTCATTGGGTAGTTATGATTGTGGACCATTTTCTTGCAAGAGCTGTTGGCTGCAAAAATTTTCTGATCATGTCACAATAAATTATAATGGTCTTCAATATGTGCCTTGTCATACATGTATATGCTTTGTCAGTGTGTACCTACTGACAAGACTTTTTCTGTCCCATTCTTACTTATTTGCCATGTAATCATCTCTTAGCCATATCTACACATTGGTGAATTGTAGCTGTGAATTGTCATATTCATATATTTGTATCTGTTTACAACTACACAGTCTAAGATTGTTTATGGCTAAAGTTTGTATTGATGTCTTGCTTGGGATGAGTGGTATAGCAGTCTTGCATTAGTGCTTTAGTTGAAGGTAACATATAAATATGTTGTACGTCTGAACTCTTTACCACCACACTTAAGTGTGACCTCTTTGGTTCAAAAGAAACACCTTATTAAGTTAAAGCTAAAATTATAACAAAAAGTTACTATTGTCATTTGGCTTCAATTGATATCTGGTGAATAATTAAATTAGAAAAGATGAAGTCCTGATGTTGTTTTAACGTTGATTTTATAGTTGAGCTATGCCATGAGCATGCTGGGAAATCCTCGAGTAGTATTGATGGATGAACCGTCAACAGGAATGGATCCTCAGTCCAAACGATTCCTGTGGTAAGTTTAGCTTGCAGATGTGTTCAACTCGACTGAATCATGAGCATCTCGATGTTTTCCATGTTACAATACGAGTACATTCAGGAAATATCATATATTGTATATATATGTGTGTTCATGTGATTGACTGATTTTTTGAGAAAAGTATGTAGGTATATACTGAAATTCTTCAAGCATATTCTGAAGGCATATTCTGTATTGGCTGATAAAATGATACTTTTTGTGAAGCCCTGAAATTGGCCATTGCAACAACTGTAGTTTTGTCCCCAAATTTGTCTAAAAATGCACATAAATTGCACTTAAAGGTTCCCTTTCATATGCCAGAAAGTTGAGGAATTAGGGTATAGGTCTGGATTGTTGGGTCCTGGTTTACCTCTTTGCATGTCCTCTAAATAGTTGACCAGGTTCATGTATTTGTTGCTAGATAATAAAGTATGCATGGAACACTTACTTGATATGTGGTCAGTGGCTATCAGCTGATCATTTCTTCAAACCAAGATACGTGGATTGTACATTGTATACAGTGTAAAAGGCATTGTTTGGATTGTGCTGTATTATGATGAACTAGCTTAGCCTTACCACCAACATACCCTGAAATCTTTTCGCCATTGTTGTAGGGACACTATCAGCAGCAGTTTTAAGGGGAAGGACAGAGGTGCTATACTCACCACACACTACATGGAGGAGGCTGATGCTCTCTGTTCTAGGGTAGCTATTATGGTGAATGGACAGCTCCAGTAAGTACACCTCTTAAACCTGTTCAATTGGATTGCTTGTCAGGTTTTGCCCGATTTTGTCAGGTAGCCATTTTTTTAGTGTTACCGAGATCCCTCACATCATCCAAAGTAAAGCAATGGATGACCCTTTCATCACATTATTACTTTTCATTAAATTTACGATGAAAGCAATTGTGATGTCATGACATCACACAGAAAGACTGTACATTCATAGCCAATGCGTGGAACATCCGATTGACTTATTGCAATTAAACTGCTTATGATTGGTCAATTGTGTGTTCTTGATTGACAATTCGGAAAGGTATATTGGTAACTGCAGGGTTTTCATTTCAAGCTGGTAGCTGGCGGGGAGCTCCGGCAGGTATTTGTTCCCATGCCGCCAGCTACTACCATCTTATCAAGCTTTTCCACAGTAAGGTAAAGTTATAAACTGCTCTTAATTGTCATTGGGCAGCTGAGTGTCATTTCAAAGCTGGTCCTGGTCAGCTGGTGTAAGAGGTCAGTAATAGTATCGCTGACCTAGTTTATGGCAATCTGTAACCCTACCACATGCCTGTGACCTCTCTGAGCACCCTAAGGTTTGGGAAGTGTTGTACTATGTAGTAAGCAGTGCCCATTTTCGATGATGACTTGTCCTATAGCGCCTCACAGCTTCGTGGGAAACTTGAATCACATGTTTCTGACAGCCACACTGACTAAGTTTACTCCACAAACAAACACCCAACAAGAAATCATGAATCAAACATCACTTCTTCGCTTCGGCTTTGTGACCAAGGGACAAGATTTGTATGTTTTTGTATCTTTTTACAAAGTAAATGGAATGACCGATAGAAATGAATTTTGGATATCTACCTGAACACAAGGTTCTGGTATTTACATACAGGTCTTCATGTACAACAGTGCATGTATGTAAACTCAAAATAATGCACTCAAGAGACCGATTTCTCACTATGTGCATTTCAGACTCTGATTGAAAACCAGTTTTAAATGTTATTGTTGACTTTTATCTGTCTTGTTTGCAGATTTTTTTATTCCAAGGATTAAAAATTTAGGCGTTAAAATTTTGAAAAACATTTGACAGTTTACTAGTATGTGGTTTACCTTTAAAGTTTACAATAATAGAAACGCAAAAAAAAAAGAAAAAGAAAACAGTACACTTCGTAATATGTTCAGCCTGTGTAATTTGTTTATCTGTCAAATTATGGGAATCTGACTTGCCTTTATTTTAGGGACTAGTGGTGAGTTGAGCATGTAGGAAATCAAATACATGGCCTGGTAGGGCTTACATTACAACTTTCCGCTTCACTTTATCAGTAATGCATTTAAACAAACTATTTTGTTTTTAAAATATGTACATAAATAAGTTACCAGTACACTTAACAACTTACGTGCACATGAACTGTGCTTAAATCTGTACTCAGCTTGTAATACATTTCAGGTACATAAGTAGTGAAGAGTAACATATATAATCTCTGGTGACAAATCAGATAAGGCCTGGACTTTATTGGTCTCCTTTTTTGGGCTTTGGCTTGCCACACTTATTTAGAAAACAGATAACATTAACAGGGCCTGTTAGTTACCTGCAGAGTTTAAAGGCCTACCTCTGTATTGTACATGTTTAACACATATCTGTATTATTTGATATCTGGATTAGGATAAGTCAGTGATCTTAGTCTGAAATCATTGCTGATTCATACGAGATATAGATATGAAGTCTCAGTCTGCATCTTCCGTTTCTGAAAGTGATTTTGATTTGGACCTGTTTTTGTGATTTAAGATACTGTAGTCTTACAGTTGGACAGAAATAACTGATATGTCATGACTGAAATGTTTTATGAGAAAGTGTTCATTGTTTTCATTGTTCATTTGGTGCTTACAGTATTGTATATACTCACATGCTTGCACTTAAGTTGGAACTTTTGAATAGCTGAAATGTGATGGCTGCATTTACTGCAAAGACACAGTTTCCAGCTGTTAATTATTGATGACTCCAGTGTCAGCACATAAGAGCTGGACATGTGCATGTATACTGTTAATGAGGAAGAAAAAAACACACACACATTAGTAAAAGTGATGTTTACTATGTCTGAAACTTTCTTATGTGCTCATTTACTAATTAGAATTGTGTATATACATGTAGCCTCTAAAATAAATTCAGATAGCCTCTCATTTACACTCCAAGAGCTTCCAGGGAACTAGGCGGCCCCTAGACCCCAACCAATGATGGATCATCAAACATCCGCCTACCTTTGGGCAGCAGTATGCTACTTCAAAACAAAATGAACACCCTGTAACTGTTATAAAGGTTTTCAGTTACTTGTTGCTTCATCATGGAGTCCATGATAACTATTTCTACCAATTCATTTTGTCATTAAGCTTAACATTGATGTTGTGGTTTATAGCTTAGGAAGAAACTGTATTTCTAGTTATCTGTTGCCAACCTTACAAAAGCACAGTGCAAGTAATAATCTCTTTAGTGTATGAGGTGATATTTTCATTCAGAAGTATTATCTATTCTATAGCTGCCTCAATGGCCGAGGTGGTTCGCTCGCCAGAGAGGCGCAATGACCCAGGAACCTCTCACTAATGCGGTGGCTGTGAAATCATGCTGGCTTCCTCTCCGATCATATGTGGGAAGGACTTTCATCAACCTGTTGATGGTTGCGAGTTTTCCCCAGGCCCAGCCCGGTTTCCTCCCACCATAATGCTGGCCACCGTCATATAAGTGAAATGTTCTTGAGTATGGCGTAAAACACCAATCAAATAAATAAATAAATACATATTGTAATTATAAATAAAGGTTTTTCATAATAACCAGCTTTTTCATCAAGTTGTATACTGTTGTTTGGGAGGTGCATGTACATTCTATGATATTGAGCATTTGTTCTTTAATAGGTGTCTTGGACCAACTCAGCATCTGAAAGACAAGTTTGGCAGTGGCTATGTATTAGAGGTCAAGGTCAAATCAGGGGGTCAGGCAACATCTGGAGCAGGGGATGGAGGAACAAATACACAGGTCACAGCTGATGAAAGATTGCTTCAGTTTGAGGAATATGTGAAGAAATTGTTCCCTGACTCAGTCTGTGTTGAGAAGTTTGGTGAGAGAGCTCAGTTTAAAATCCCAAATGCAAACATTGTTTCATTGGGCCAAACATTTTCAGCTCTTGAAGAAGGTGAGTTGACTTTAGTGTAATATTGTGGAGATGGTGAAGTTTGCTGACAGATTAACATCTTGTTAAGTTAGTACTAAGATTGCCAAGCTTATGGCAAGCCATGATTTACCCACAAAAAGTTAACCAGTTTTCATGAAACTATATGGAAAGTGAAATTATGAGTCAAGAAGGTGGCAGTTAGTTTTGAGGGAGACTGCAAGAAACCTTTTTTATTATAGAATTTCTGAAATAATTTAAGATCAGAATGAAAGCATGTTTTATTTTCAAATTGCAATTGTTTAAGACAGTAACGTCTAATTATACTGGGTGTTAGACATCCATCACCTGAATGCCCTCTCCCCCATCACTCTGGCAATAGACATAACGGACAGATCAGAGTGTCAGAATCAAGTATGTTATTATACAGGGCAATACATCAAGCAAAGGTATCTGTGAAAACTGTCATTATGTACAATCAATGGAACTAATAGGAGTGTGTATGAGGATAGAATCTGACATACATGTACAGTATGTAGTTCAGTGGCCATAAAGCATTGCTCTTGTCACACCTGCTTAATAGGTCTTTAACCAGTGAGGCAGCATGTTCAGAAATTCCTTCTGGTTCGTCTAAAACTTTTAGTCAAGACTTGTCTGGTACCTGGTGAAGGGAAATAGTGCCTATGATTTGAGGCTTCTTGTCATCTGCAAAATTGGTTATGACCCACAAATAAGTCCCAGCACCAGTGTACCAATTAGCCTAGGTGACCTACATGCATGTGCCTCGCGTGAGCATGCTCCAGCCCTGTCATGGGACAAATGACATGGGACAAAATTTGGCAGCAAAGACCATTGGTCAGGCTTGCCATGTTAGGTAGTCATCAAAATATGCACTGATATGTGTAAGACAAAGTCCTGCCCTGACTTGCCATGTTAGGTAGTTCCCCCAAAATATCCACTGGTTTGTGTAAGACAAAGTCCTTTCCTGACCTGTCATGTTAGGTAGTTCCCCAAAAATATCCACTGTCCTTTCCTGACCTGTCATGTTAGGTAGTTCCCCCAAAATATCCACTGATTTGTGTATGACAAAGTCCTGCCCTGACCTGTCATGTTAGGTAGTTCCCGAAATATGCACTGGTTTGTGTGAGACAAAGGTTTGATCTCAGTATGTATTATTGTGTTGGTTTCAGCTAAAGTCCTGTACAATGTGGCAGAATACAGCTTTAGTCAGTCTACACTGGAACAGGTAAACACATGACATTTTTTGTCATTTGATCGCCATTTCAACTTAGCATGCTCTCCAGTTGTTAATTCAACTTAGGCAATATTTTTCCTCTGGTTATAGGAAATATAGTCCACACTGTTTTAGCTTAGATTTTTATTATTTCAAAGACATTAATTTATTTAATTTTTAATTAATTAATTGCCATACTTAACTTGGACATACCCTAGTTCTTCAACCTATTCAACCACCTGTGCAAGCAATATTTTAAAACATTCTGAGAGAATGAGGACTTTGAGATGTGGAAATAGTATGTACATTGTCATCTTTATTGACACAAACAAATCATTTTCATAATAGTTGTATGCATCATTACCACTGAAAAATTGCTTTAGAGGTTGAAAAGGTTGAAGATTTACAGTATGACTGTTTTGCTTGTTATATTATAATCTTGCTTAGATTAGCTTAAAATGGAATACCAACAGCGTTAGAATGATTTAGTAGTTTCTGATATGGAGTATTTCAATTTTAAATCTACCTTTGCTCCACTTATGTATATATCCTAAAGTGAATGGTTTGTTTAGGACTGTTACCTGGATTAGCACCTGGGGCAATCCCACAAAGTCATTTCGGACTCCTAACGTGATGCAAGCGCGTGTTTTTCTACCCTGGAAACCAAAATTTGGACCATTTCATCAATGTTTTCTCGATACAAATGTGTAAACGTCAACTTCCATTACCAAATACTAAAGAGAGTAAAGATAATTTAAAGGTTTTAACTTGAGTCAGAAACAGTTTGTGGAATCAGCCCCAGTGGTTTAGGAAAATAATATAAACTGACTGGTCAAAGCTGATATGAGGATAATAGCGGTTTACTCATAGTTCTTGTGGTTAACATTGGTAATGTATTACTTTAGAGTCTAAATGACAGTGACCATAATTAACTGTGCATCATACATTTGTGGCAGGTATTCCTGATGTTTGCTAAGCAGCAGCTAGAAGAGGGCATGGACCAGCCAGAACACCAGCAAGGTTTGAACCCTGCATTTGACAACATCCAGGTGTGACAGATCTGACGTCTGGATTACGTGGAGATAACACACTTTACAAATGTATAAGTGCATGCAGGTGGGGCAGATTTTTACATGAAACAGTTACAGGTGGCGGGAATGCACATGTGCTACAGATATCCAGTATGTGTCACATATCTGATGTGGAACTCACATCAGTGACATATTGCAAAGGTGTACAAGTGCTACAGATATTTGTATGTCCCAGATCTACTGTAAAAACACCCATCACTTAACAGCGGTAATGATGTACAAGTTCTACAGGTATCCAGATGTAATCTCACATATGTAATGTGGGGCACCAATAAGCAACCGATGGCAAAGATGTACAAGTGCTACAGATATCTAGATCTCACAGATGTAATGTGGGACACCCAATAAGTAGTAGATGGCAAAGATGTACAAGTGCCACAGATATCCAGATCTCACAGATGTAATGTGAGACACCAATAAGTAACAAATGGTAAAGATGTACAAGTGCTACAGATATCCAGATCTTACAGATGCAATGTGGGGCAGTAGTGAGCAACAGATGGCAAAGATGTACAAGTGCTACAGATATCCAGATCTCACAGATGTAATGTGGGCCACCAATAAGTAACAGTTGGCTATAGATATCCAGGTATTAAAAGATGTGTTCAGCATACAGGATCTATATACAGGTATTGTACAGTTGATAATGTTGATAATGACAGTTTATAGTAAAGGTATAGGTTATAATATATTTATAATATAGCTGATATGGGATGTATCAAGAAAAACATTGTTTGTTTTTTTTATATATATTGTTTTCAGATATTTAAGAAAAACAATAAAAATGCTCATGACTTGTTTTTGTTCCGATCCTTTAGGTAATACAAGTCAAGGTCATTTTCAGGAAGTTACTTTAAGGTTTCTGAGAATAGAGAAATCCTACATTGTATATTTACTTTGTGGGTTCAGCATTTGGAAGAACTTGCCTGGTGAGATCAGTGCCTGAAAACTAATTATTGCTGTTCTATTTATATTTTTATGCTGACTTCAGACCAAGGTTAAGACATGCAGAATGTGTTTTCACGATTATGTATTATTGCCATCCAAAATCACTTTCATGTAGACGAGAATTTGCGACTTACCTCAGTAAAGCTTAAACAAATTTACTTTATTTATTTCATTGGTATTTTATGACTTAATCAAGAGTATTAACAAATTTACTTTAAACTTGTCCAGTTCAGTCTTTAGAGAGGAAGGATTGGTCTTATAGCTTTATTCCATAGTGAATGACCTTCAACATATTACTGGTGCTGCCATTTGCCATTTACCTGGGTTATGTATTATGTGTGCAATGTCATGGGAAAGATTTTGACTCCAAACACATTCATTCCTTTTATCTGCATGGAAGGGGCACTGGTTTTACTTTTTGTCCATGTGTGACCTCCAACGACCTCCTTTGTATATTCATAGAGGGGTAAACTATATGTTTTGTTGATCCAATTCCACAAAGCGATGGTAAGGGAAGTGTGTACCTACAGTCCCATGGCAACACGTGTCTTTTAACGTGCAGTCAGTCACATGTACAGTCTTTAACAGTCAAACTCCATGGTCATATTTTGGAAGAGGGAGCTGTTTGTTTTATCTCTGTAAAAACAAACAGGTTTACATGATGCAGCAGAGATTTTTACATATTATGTTATTGTAAAGATAATTTACAGTGTTATAATGTCTTGATTGTTAAAATTTATGATTCAACTTACATTGTCTTTCATCCTACAATTATGGCACTATAAGGTGTTTTTTGTATGTATATGTTTGCACTAGAAAGGTTATGCTTAATGTATGATATACAATATATGCAGTGCGTTGTCAGAAGCTTACATCTTGCATTGTGAAAAGCTAGAAGAAATCTCTGACTAATGTGAAAATGGATTTTTTGCAATGCTACATTGGCGAGTTGTACTCATTTCATGAAAAATTCATGTTCCACCATTATATAGAAAATAGGCAGAAAAAATGTCTGTAATGTGTGCCGCTCTTTAGCCTATTTGTGATTTTCTCTCAGTTTACCAAGTAACATATATTAATTGTCTTTCTTTGTTTATAGATGTAAAACAGTCTGTGCAGTCAATGATATTAATAAATAACTTGTAAGTTCCTTCTTGTTAATACCATTCTCAATTACTGCCTTTATCAAACGCTCCTAATTACATTACTGTAAATAATGGCTTACAATAGTTTCATAGGTTTTGCATCTTTTATGTACCAATCATTATAATGGAGCTATGTCATGACATATTGATTTGACATTGTTTGATAGTCATTTATTACACATTTGTTGACAAAAAGTGGCCAGTACACTGTGATGTGAGGTTTTATAGTGTCAGTCTCATTTACACACATTTATGGTATCATGTGAGCACACCAACTTGGCTTTGGTATTTGATTTATATGGTAAATTTTGCAGAGATAATTCTCCAGGGCTGACTGAAATCTGATATGTCTGAATGGATGAGGAGTATGAGTAACTGTAACCTGTTTAGAGCTATGAAATATGCAGTGGTGTGGGTTTAGAAGGACACTGTTGTCAAAACCTGTCCAGCATGCGTTTTGGAGGGGGTGTGGACTTCAATGCTTGAATTAATTTAACATTTTGAAATTTGAATTTGAAAATAACATGTATGTCTCTTCTGACATCTGCATGTGGCATCCGTTGATAAATTGTCCTGTCATGTCTTGTTGTATGTATAGACAGGTAATTCATGAGTTTTACATTAATTGTTTTTATCTGTAAGTAGTTTACCAGTTACCTTGTTTTGATAGATGGTTGTTAATATTTTTTGTTATTATTAATGGATATGATATATGATATATTATTATATATTTACTGTTATTGTATTATATGTATGTAGTTTAATTCTTAAATCAATTTTATCTCACTACACTGGTATTTGTATGTTTTTGACACCTAAATGTAATTATAAAGGAATCCGTAGAAACAAGGCAAACTGGAGAAAACAAATGACAAATGCTCAGGCTTTAATTATCAGTACCAGAACAACACAAAATTTGCCCGAGACATTGTTGGCAAGGAGTTCAGTATCTTTGGAAATTTACTTTAGATGAACATTTCCAATCACTAGATCTCGCAAGGTGCGGGTTCAGTCGCCACGGTGGGCTGTAAGCAGTTGACGAAGCTCATGTGACCATTTGCGCAGTCTGTTTTCCACAGACCTCTTGTTTTCCACCTCTATGGTGTGAATATCTGTAGGAAAAAAAAGTAATCACCATTAACTTGCTAGAGATCGGTTGTTTACCCCAAGTAGCAGTCTTATATTCTCCACTCATAAATGTGAAAAGTAAAAAAATACTTAAGTGAGGCATTAGTAACAATGACATTGATAAATAATTTGTAAGTTTAGATTGTAAGTTTGTACATATAGTCAAACATTTATGCAGTTTTTAATGATACACTGGATATATTCAGAACACAGATGTTAGAATAATAAGTGCATACGTTTGAAAGTAATAGATGCATGAACAAAACGGATGGTTATTGCAAAAATTAATAAAAACACAGTTAGCAAATAGTTTTTGGGAATGTGCTGGGTAATGGAGTTTTGCATTCATTTCAGTGCAATCAGTTACCATGACTTTTTCTATGTGAAAGTTTTATGAAATGATGTGACCTATAATGCAGATCCATGCATTCAGGAAAAAGTTACAAGTGAATCATGGGGCCACCTGGCTGATGTGGTTACCAGATGCAGATGCAGGAGCCTCTCACCAATGTGGTTTCTGTGAGTTCAAGTCCAGCCCATGCTGGCTTTCTCTCCTGCCATACATGGGAAGGTCTTTCAGCAACCTGTGGATGGTCGCGAGTTCCCCCCAGGCTTTGCCGGGTTTCCTTCCACCATATTACTGGCCGTCGTCGTAGAAGTGAAATATTCTTGAGTAAGGCGTAAAACATCAATCCAGTCAGTAAAGTCAAGCAAGTGAGTCATTTTTTCGTTATTCACTTTGTCTTTCAGATGAGGAAATAATGTAAGCAGGTAAGATACTAGATGTTGTAACTCTAAGCTGTAAATGTATATGCTTCCTTTTGTTCTTCCCGTACCCTATTCAAAGATCCGGTGCTGTAGAGTATTTGTTCCCGTATTCCAAGGATCTCTGAATATATAATATGTATACATGTAACTAATGATATCCACTTAGAACTTTCGACTGAAAAGCCTAGTGTATCAGTGACTTTGTTTTAATTTTTAACCACTGAGTCGTCAGAGCCCTATTGTACCAGATTAAAGAATTCACCACATGTGGTTAGTACCCTAATTCCTCAACCTTTTCACTGTGAAGAGCAACTTTCAGTGCAATTTATACACATTTTTAATTTTATATTGGAGACAAAACTACATTGGTTGGACATTGGTTGGCCAGTTTCAGGGCTTCACAAAAAGTATAATTTTATTAGTCATCACAGAATGCCTTTAGAATGTGTATCTGAGAAACAACTTGGAACAGTTGATTCTCCATCTGCGTCGATTCTTTTTCAGGAATCTTTTCAGAGTTTTTTCTCATACATAAACGTGTATGTAGTAATGTAACAACTATCGATAGCGAGGCTATTAACTGAAACAACTCCAGTTGGCTTACTGCCGTTAGTAATGAGAAGATAGGTTGTATTTCTTTCACACTGTGATAGCCACGGATTTGTTACTGTTTTTGTTGTTAGTCTGTTGTTACATACAGATTGTGTGCGAGTTTTGAAAACAATTCTTGAAAAATAATCACATGGTCAGACAAAAGCGTGATGTCACAGCAAACATTTAAGCTTGAATAAACACCTTGCAATCGTGAAATTGTTGAAGAATTACAGTATGTCCATTTCAAAATGTGTTTGTATATTTTACGCTCAATTCAGGTGGGTGGATCACCTTAGTTAGATTAATATAGACCAGATTGAGTCTGTCCTAAACCCGTCATATCATAGCAAGTGACAAGGAGTTTTTTAGTCTAGATTCATGGTGATGACGGCCAGAAATGTTTCCTTCTGTAACCTTGTGCACGGAACCACTGAATAGGCTATGAGCACCACGCGGTTCAGGATATGAGGATTTGGGTTTTTTTGAAAATCAATTTAAGTTATTCAAGAATAGGAAAAGTTTTTAATATTCAGAACGTTTCATATACCATCTGTTATATTTATTTCATACCATTGTACACACATTTTAATATATAAATTTGTACACGTGTCCTACTTAAGCCTTAATTTTGACCTGCTTCTGTGTGATGTGGCATTATATCTGCATCCAAAACAGACCCATGTTCTTATATCTGGTGATGGAAAATAAATATCTTAAATATGAATGTGATTTTGTTCTTTCCTTTTGATGTGATGTTCTTGTCCATATGTTAGAAATCTGCACAGTAGACCGGAGATTTACCACACCAAAGACTGAATAGTTCTTTACTAACATTTAATGACATCAAATAACTGTATGCAAAAGTAAAAACTGGCCTGCCCTGTCCTGCCCTGCCCTGCATCACTGAGGCAGCAAAAATTTAATGTAATTCAGACTATCCTGCATTTGATATTTAAAAGCAGTGCACTTGCTGATTTAGACTGACAGTCAACAGTAAGGCTGCATGTTTGAATTCACCTCAGACTGATTGTCACAATGAAATGGCTGAAATATTGCCATTAATTTATTTATTTGTTTGTGTTTTTTGACGCTGTACTCAAGAATATTTCACTTATACGCCGGTGGCCAGCATTATCCTTCCCACAGCCAGCCGGAGAGGAAGCCTGCATGAGAAGGACTTGAACCCACAATGACCGCATTTGTGAGAGGCTCCTGTGTCATTGCACCACGCTGGTGTGCTAACCCCCTCAGTCATGGAGGCCTGTATTGCCATTGACGCTTCAGTGACAGCTCCAAGTTAATAAACCAACCAAATGAAAGGTTGTCTTCTTGCAGTTTATTATCAGTTAAAAAATATCACCATTAATCTAATGATGAGAACAAATAAAGGAAAAAGGTATACACATAAATTTTTTTAAGGGTAAACACTTTCTTCAAGCAAACACTAGGCATTCCTGCTTCTGACCAACTGACACACAGTACATAGCAATGATGATGATCCAAAATAATCTACCTTTACCACAGAAATAGGTTTTCTATTTCATCCTCTGTGAAGCATAAAAAAACCCAGTAAATCCTATTTTCATGTCTATATCTCCAACGATAAATAAGACACTGTCTTTAAAACTTTTGTATCCTTTCTGTTCCACCCATTCATAATGTTTTAATGCCATTCATACCTATAAGTAAAAAGAACAAAAAAAATCTAACAATTCTATGGTAAAATAGAAAACCAAATTCTCGCTGAATTTCAAAACTAGCATTATAATGTAATACCTGCAGTATGGTACTGGCTGTCATGAACAGCCGGTTTACTTATTGTGGTGTACTGCACATTTATGAGGTGAAAGGGGTATAATTTTCTTAACTTTTAAAACAGTAGCAATACAGTATAATGTAGGACTACTTCCAGAATACACGCTCATACAACCTAGCTCCTGACCTAAGATGAAAACCTTGAATGATATATATCGGCTCTAAAAAAAATATGCACGATCCCATGACCTTTCATCTTGAGTAAGCTTTCTATATCTGTCCAGTCTATAAAAAGGCTACAGCTGAAACTTTACTTGTTCAAAAAATCAACTAACAATTACAGAGTCAATATACATATACAATAATAAAAACAATAATAAAAATAATAATAATAATAATCGGAATTTCAGTATGAACAAGAGTTTAATATTCATGTGATATAAATGGTCACTTGTGCATTCTGTTTTGAGCGTGTAACTATTTAAAATCTGCTCTGACAACTTGCACAAAACATATGTATACAGAGTATAAATATTCTAACAATTCCCAGCTATGTGTAATTAAGATCTGTTAGTATATATCACAATTTTGTGTATTCTGAATAAATACATAAAATATATATCTACATTCACATAATTGGACCATATGCAGTTACGGTACACTATCATACACAATAGAATCTATTTAAATTGTATGATTTTAAGAGTTGATATTCAGAAACACTGAACAAATTTTTTGTTAATAGTAAACTGTACAATGAAAACTTGAATCCAATGCCAGCTAAATTGTATGTGGATGCAGGCATATCATTTTGGACCAGCTTATGTAAAGGGAGATAGTACCCAGTCTAAAACTTCCATATAATTGAACGACTACCACTATTTTACTGCTATGTTTCTTTTACTCGGCATAGTAACATTTTATACCTGAGTGGGAAATAGCCTTGTACTCATCAGGACTACTGGTACACCCATTATTCCCCCATGGTTAAGCATATACATAGCAGTAATAAAGCAATAAATGTTGTTATAGCAGAGGCGGTCACTTAAGGTAGAAAAAAAAAAAAAAAAAAAAATGTCAAAGAGATTTCAACCTTAAATACCAGTTAGTGCCAGGGGGGCAGTGTGTAAACAGGTAGAGATCACTTACCAGGGGGGCAGTGTGTAAACAGGTAGGGATCACGTACCCATTAAGAAAACCCATATTTCCCCTAATCAGTAAGAACACAGTGACCTACATCAGATTATTTCCCCATCTTCAACCTTCGTTCCCTTGTAGTAGCTTCAAGCAGACACCCAAACGCCAGGCATACATCTTCAGGAGTTCAGTTCTAGTTGTATAGCTAGTACACACAATGGGTCTGGATTGGCTAGGTTGTTTAAGGTGTCCTGATCTAGACAAGGTTGTGTGTTCAATAGCTCCTGTTTGTTTGGCTAGAACATGTGATTATCAAGGGATTTGTCAGGTACCTAGCACCTGGGGGTTGCCACTAAGTTCTAATCAGTTTCCTTATCCATAAACTTGAAGCTGTTGTAAAAGTGAAATATTCTTGTGCTGAGTAGGACTGAGAAAATCTTACTCCTTAATGTGTATATAAATATTAAATGCAAAAGGTTAAAAATGTATCATTGAAATATCAAAGCAAGAGGTAATTATAGCTTGTTCAAAATCAAGATTCATAACTGAAGAAATCAGAGGCAGTTACTGATTGTACAATGACACAAATACAACATGTAGATCAAAAGATGTGCAATTTTGGTGGTCCATCCAACCATGAACACCATGGATTACCTCCCTTTACAAACTTACATCCTGTGCAATCATCCCACAATCAAATAAACCAATCAAACATCTTCAGTATTATGAAAATATCAGATCCAAAGTGAATTTGTATTAGTAAATGACAAAAGGGCTGTTTTCTGTAATATTTTCTTAATAATACCTATGCTAAACATTAATATTAATCCTGATTATATACCAAAAAAAAAAACTGCATATTGAATCCTGTCTGAAAAGTATTCACAGTCTAAGTTTTCTGACAGAGTTTCTATTTTCTGACCTCAGTAATAAAAATAGCAGAATACGAATATTTTCTTTGCTCCCGTAGGTTATATTTTTTTGATGTTTCAATTGTAACTCAATTAGAAGCATAATCTTTCATCTTGTGTAAAAGCACCCACTTAAGTCCAAAAAAATAAATTTGAACAAATCTGAAATCTTACATCAAATTTTGGGACTTTACATACAAAATTGAAACCCAAAATCGATTACATACACGTAATATGTAACTGTGAGACAAAATATTCTTATCTACAAATTTCAACAATGATTTAATTAACTTAGTTTTTTTGTACATTTATAACATGTATCACATCAACACACACCCTAAATGACCTCAAATTCTGCTCAAAAAAGTGCCCTTGTCGAGGCAATAACATATTATTTTTGGTGCTGAAATTTTTAATTCTCACTGTAGGGTATCAACTTACCATCCAAACAAACCTTACAACACCTGTCTATAATCAATATAACTCTTACAATCAGGAAAAATGAGCAAATTGGACAAAATTTTAGGTCATTTATTGTAATTGTTACTGAAGTAACTGAATTTGTACAGCCATTTATATCCCTGCTCTGTGATCAACACAACCTTATACTGAAACATATACTTGAGATTTTATTTTTCAAAACATGTGAAACATTCCTGAAATATTGTAAAAATATCTGTTCTGTGCAACAAGTTCATTCAGGAACTATATGAAAACCTTGCTCCAATGGGAAGGAACAAAACAAACAACCAAAAAATTTAATACATAAAATACAGGTATGTAATATATATTACCAACAGATAAATTGTTATGATAAAGAGATCGCAGAAAAAAACAAATTACAGACCATTGATTGTACTAAACGCATGTTGTAGCACTTCTGTTTGTAGTTCAGGACAACAGATTAGCTTCATGAAATGGGAACTGTTCATTCTGAGCAAATTTAACTGTTACACATAGTAAAATGGACGTAACTTGTGTTTAGAGCACACAAGTCAGCACCCATCACATAACCAAGTCGATTACCCAGGGTTAGTTAGGCCCAAACATAAATACTGGTCAGACATAAGCCAGTGTAACCCTTTAGTCTGGTGATGAACATTCTCCAACACATCTTCAGCTCTGATCATGCACATTATGGAAAGCTGTGAAACCAGTCAAACCAAAGCATGTACGCTGCACACAGCCTTAAGCACTGCAGAGAACAAGGGCAGACAACTCAGTCGGGCACAATCATGACAGCTGCCTCAGTCAACACTGTTACTTCTAGCCGTCACCTTCTGATTCGTTTTCTTGTGCATGTCGACTTCGTATGACCTGATATCTTCTATTTTCATGTCTGCAAAGATAACATAAACGCCTCTTAGCTCACAAAAAGTCTAAAACATAGTAGGAAAAGTCTTTTATGAGTGTTTTCTATAACAATTAACAATAGGTCTCGCCACAGTGTATCACAGCAAGAAATATATATTAGTACAAGAAATTGTATCTTTAACTTTATTTTTAACAGTTTTTACATCTTACCTATCCACTCATCTATCCAGGCAAAGGCCTGCCTATGTCCCACCTGCAAGATGTCTCGTATAGCCTGAAATTACACAAACTCAATATTACATATAGTATTCAAACTAAACTCAACATCTACTTTAATAACATGCTTTATTTTTTTACATTTTACTAATGCCAAATCTTACAATTAGCTTCATCAGTTGAGCTATTCCAAATATGCCATAGATGCACTGTTGCTGTTATATCACAATTAAATGCTGTTCATACAAGATATGAAATGAGAAAGAATGCAGTTTACTTGACTATTATATTTTCATATTACTACAGATGGCTATTGACATGGCTTAACCCAGTGTCAAGTAGTGTTTGTGATATAAGGGCTACGTTTGCACATTTACTGATTTACATTTACACAGTAAGGTTGTGGAGACAGGGTTTTTTTAAACTCCTGTCCACGTTGATCTGAGTACAAGTTGTCAGATAATTGTGTGCCCTATCCATGTTTAACCACATAAATTAACAAATCAGACACTTCCCTTTTGTGCTTTATGCAAACAAACATCCCAAACAGCAATTTTAAAAACTTTATTATATACAATAAATACTAAAACTCATAATGACAATAATTTGTCTCAATCTTGACACATCTTCTCTCAGGCAGTGGACAAAACTAACACTGTACACAAGTAGAAAAAACGTCTTGTATAGATGGACGAATATACAATATGGAGACATTATAAAAGGTCAACAACTTGGTGTGGCAGTATAAGATTGATTGCAAAGTCTTACACCATAGAAGAACCATTAATTTCATATTGCCTGATATGCCATCATCAGAGTCCAGTTATACATGAGAAAACTATAAACCATATTTAATTTATTTTGCTTTTGGGGTACAATTACTCTCACATAAATCTACACTTAGTGTTTGGTTATCTAAATTTTACTCCACTCTCCTTGATGATATTTCAAGATCCAACCAGATAGTAAACTGGCTGAAGTTAATGGGAGAAGTTTCTGCGCCCCATGTGAGAAAAACAGCTAGAGCTAGAACTCTCAATCTGCGCTAAACAGCAATAGCTTTCCTGTGTTTCAGCCATGAGAAGATTTAAAAACAAAGAATAAAATTCTCAACAACATGCCAAGGACATGTACATACACAACTCACTGATCCTGTTCATTCAGGTGTGTTTAAGACAAACTGCAGGAGACTGAAGCCAACCTTAGTCTTTCCCCACCTTTAATCCTAATCTGAGGTAATCCCCTGGGGTTAGATATCTGCCTCTGGTAAGCTGTTAGACATGCAAGCCCCCGCTCCCCCCTTCCACCCAAACTCCTATTAACTGACAAATAAACATATCACAGCTTTTCCTGAGCAACACAAGGTATTGTATTTGAAGGAAAGCTTGTGAGATGGAATAACAATCAGTGTGTTAATACCACATGCAAGTTATGACTGGCGATAACTCGCCTACCTCCAGCTGTCAGGTGTCACTCGTATTCAGACAGGCACCCAGCCCACATTTTGACCCATCGGTACATAAGCAGGGCATACATGTACATCAGAGTTAGATAACATCCTAACATCCATCAACTAGCAGTACACTGAAGACAGCTGATTGTGCACACTTTTTAACTGACAGGTGTTACCAAGTAGATACAAGAGTAGGCCACATAATCAACACTTCATCAACTGGACTACACCTGACCAGACCTGATTAACACTGCTGTGGACATTCTCACCTGGACTACACCTGACCAGACCTGATTAACACTGCTGTGGACTTTCTCACCTGGACTATACCTTACCAGACCTGGTTAACACTGCTGTGGGCATTCTCGCCTGGACTACACCTGATCAGACTTGGTTAACACTGCTGTGGACTTTCTCACCTGGACTACACCTCATCAGACTTGGTTAACACTGCTGTGTACTTTCTCATCTGGACTACAACGTAAGCAAGACTCATTTCCCAATGGAAGAGCCAATTCAGGATAAGCTTGAGAAGGCAGAGTTCTGCTTCCAGCAATCCTGTGAACAGATTGTCTTCCTTAACCAGAAACTGTGGGATATGAAGATACGCTATAACAGGGCCCAACAAAACAACCACAAAGCCTTTCGCTATAGCATCCGGCTGAAGATTGCTGCAGCTGAAGGTATACGCAATGCTTACTATGAATACGCCTGTGTTAAGGCAGACGAAGTTACTGCCCTTAGGCATGAGATGAATGCACCTCAGGCAGCAGATGATGATGCTGATGATGAAAACGTGGACTTGACAGATGATGATCTTGGAGAAGAAGACATGGTAGTGGACGAGGAGACAGATCAGCAATGAATCCAAAACTTTGCCCGAAGAAAAGGCCCTTCTCAGGGCCAACCAATCTGTAGCGAAAGGGAGCTTTCAGTCTAAAGCATATTGAAAGGCTTAACCTTATGCTTTCTTTTGGGTATGTGAAGAACAATTTGTGTATGTGATATTTATTTCACACCTCAAGTAAATGAGAAAGTAAAACATGTGATAAAGTTATAACCTTGTGAGAAAAAGCCTCCACCCTGCTCTGAAGTCCCCACACCTCAAACTTCACCCTCGTGGCTTTATATGAACACATAATTGGTTGCGTGTTTTCCTGAAACAAAAAACAAAACAAACAAACCCAAAATTAGTCTTAACTGCCAACAAGGCAAAATTTCAAAACAATACAACATCTTTTATTCAATCATGCTGAAATAAATTTAAGCTTAATCATAATTACAATGGTACCAGCAATAAAACATATGGTAGTAGTTAAGTGTATGTACATTTAAAATACATCAATAACTATCAAGGTCGGTTTCATGAAGCTCATTTAGCTAAGTAAGCCTTAAACTACCATGGCAACATATGTTGTAAGGATGTAAAGCCCACTGAGCTTAGGGAAATATAACACTAAGTAAGCTTCATAAAACTGCCCCGATTATTAAACATATCACTTATAATCATTAATACTCATATATAACAGTGAAAAGGGTTAAAAGTTGTAAATAAAATGCTACTGTTTAAAACAAATTTATCGAAAACCAGAAAGTTATGGATATACCAGATATTTTTCATCATAAATGATAGACAAGATGGATGGACTAAGGGGATTGGGTTTATTATAAATTATCTCCCCTTATTTAGGCTGCAGCTGTGATACATGTCCAAATCGGGAACATCAATTTTTTGGCCAGTGGTGTG
Organism: Liolophura sinensis; assembly: GCF_032854445.1. NCBI lineage: Eukaryota > Metazoa > Mollusca > Polyplacophora > Chitonida > Chitonidae > Liolophura > Liolophura sinensis. The sequence goes on from NC_088295.1 coordinate 16,719,883, forward strand.
AGACAGAATTGCTAGCTAACAGATATCTGCTTACAGAAAAAGTTTTTCCCTCTCTTAGTATTAGAGTGATTGAAAAGAACATGAGAAGAGCATGTCCTCTCGTGACAGGTGAGAAGAGCATGTCCTCTCGTGACAGATGCCACATGGAAAGTGTGGAATGAGAACCATTAAAAGAATAGTCAGCAAATAATATAACCTTGCTTATTTCGAATGAGATGTGGGAACAGCCCTCAGAGGCTACAGCATGTTTATAGCCTAGGCTCCTCAGTCTACATGGCACAAAAGCAAAACTAGGCGCGCTCTTGATCATACACAAACTCTGATGTCGCTAGCCTAGCCTAGCCAAATGTGTGGCGTTATTCACCGTTATTACTAGCTGGCGACACTGGTGTTTCCGCATATATGTAAGCGCCCTAGGTTCAGGTGACTTCACTCTGGAAACAGGTGCCTCCTCAGGTTGTACAAATAACTTGTGTCTGATTGGTTAATTTGGTCACATGCATGGCGGTGCTTCCAATTTTCTTGATACGACATCGCAAACATAAACAGTTATGATGTTTATACTTTGGATGGTATATCTTATTGATACATATATGCACTGCATCTAAAAACTCCACTTTCAGACGCCTACTAGCAAGGTTGATACTGTGCTATAGGCTTCACACTCACCCTTGCTTTAACATACATATAAAGAAACACATGAAGGCATTAAAATGACACTTTTGATGCCAACACTTAATTTTTTTCTGATTACGCCCTACGTCAACTTGCGATCATAAGCAACTAGGTTCAACCAGACAAAATCCACCTACATGTCACCAGTTTGACAAAACCATGGGCATCAGTTACCAACTGGGTGCAAGCATGTATAGATCAAGGGCACTGGTTACAACTGGATGCTCAGAGACTTAGAACAATAGAAAATGTCTTATTCAATAGCCCACAACTAAAATGATGTTCCACCCTTACCCTCCAACCTTTCTGTAATGGACCCCTGTTTGTTTTCTTGGACTTGAACTTTGTACAATCCTGAAGAAAACAAAAAGCAATGTTAGTGGCTAGCATCCTAAGTGTTTATCACACAGTCAGGATGAACATATATTACAAACAGACATCTTACCATCAAGCTCATCTTGATAAATGTTTACACTTAATATCCTCATTAAAAATAGTGATTTATCCATTGATTTAATAGGTGTTTAATGCCACTTTTTAGATTTATACAACACTTAAGTTAGAGTTATGGCTGGAGAAAAATGAAAAATGAGAAGAGCAAATCATGCCTGTTACTTGTGTCTCACAAACATCATGGCCTGAAGACACCATACTCCATTAGTCAGGGTCTAGTTTATTTCCTGTACGACCAATTAAACAGCATGACCCCCCAAGGGCTCGAAATATAATACAAGAGCAGAGGGACAAATTAATAAAATATCATGTATCATAAGACTAAGTGTTTTGGACCCCCGTATATGGTAAGACTACACATTGTTACATGAGCTCCCAGATGTATAACTACAGAATTAAAAAACAAAATGCCAAAATATGCTGCTGCAAACAGTTTCTTACTTCCTCTTCTTTGTAATGTTTTTCTACTAATGGATCATAAGCAATGTCAATGAAATCCACCTCTCGAAGTGATATGTCTTCCGAAGGAAGCCCTAAAGACTGGAGAAAGAAAGAAATTCATTTATTTATTTGACTGGTGTACTGAATAACATTCAAAAACAATGAAATTTGCATTCAAGTAACAGAGACGTGTTTTACACTCTGTAATATTAAACATGAAATGGGAACAGTTATACATATAATTGATTAATATTCACAAAGTAAATTTATATTCATATTCAAATTGGTTTTTACAAGCTAAAAGAACTAAAAACTACAGCTGGTTCAGTCGTCTGCTTTGGCTTTACCACAGTTCTTTACATTACATCACTGTTCTTTACATTTCATCATAGTTCCTTACATTTCCTCAATGTCCTTTATGTTACATAACTGTTCTTTACAATACATCACTGTCCTTTATATTACAGTAACATCACTGTTTTTTTACATTACATCCCTGTCCTTAACAATACATCACTGTTCTTTACATCGCTGTTCTTTGAACTGCATCACTATTCTTTATATTACATCACTTTTCTTGACAATACATCACTGTTCTTTACTTTACATCACTATTCTTTACATTACACCAATGTTCTTTACATTACATCACCGTTCTTTACATTACATCACCATTCTTTACATTACATCACTACGCAAATGTTCTTTACATTACATCACTGTTCTTTACAATAAATCTTCACTCTTGCAACAGAAACAAGTCACTATACTGTGTCTGCAGTATATCTACTCACATTTTCTGAGCTGCCATTGTTATTCTCATATCTGGTTTCAATGTGTATAGAAAACCGTGGCAAGAAAGAACACTGAAACAAAGTGAAAACAGACAGGAATATTATAAGAATGTCCTGAGGTGTATATAATATTAAAAACAAGAATGTCATTAATAGATATCATGTTAGCCCCATGATTTGCTTGTGTCATGGAAAATAACAAGGGGTAAAGATAATGCTATACTGAACACTTGAGGGCAGTAGTACAACAATAAATGCTAAAATGTATGTATAACTAGTTTGTCTGAACATCTATAGGTTAACATAAATCTTTATATAGATCTTCAGAAAAGAAGAATACCGAACTGAAACTCATTCATATGTATGTAATAAATGTGTATCGTATTCCTTTGCGGACATCAATACACGTATGTACAACACTTTTAATCTACAGGGTTCTGATATAAATGACCTTACATAAACACTATACCAGAACAACATTGTCCCTGTGTGTGTAAATATACTGTAACATTTTTATTTGAAGAATATTCTTGTTTGCATCATGTATGTTTTTTTATCTTCCTACAATGTAAACATTTGTGAGGTAATTTTGAATATACAATGTATGTTAATATTAATCCCCATTGCACACATTAGTAAAAACTAAAAACATATCATTCAAAACTCGTATTTAACCATGGATTTAACCATGGGATTATGCATGTAATGCAAATAGTTAGACTATAACATCCAGCCAACACATGGTTATGGATGCATTACATGTAAGTTCCAGACCTGCAATTGGGTTGGTCTAACACTGCTATATCTCCTAGGTAGATGAGCTTCTAAGACTGCTTCCAAGCCTTAATTTCCTTCAGAGCGAAGCCATATATGTATGTAATACAGCTGCCTAATTGTATATTGATCTTAATTTCCAGCAATCAACATAGCTCCGCAGAGATGATGGTGATTTGAGTGTCGGCTGGTCCAGTCATTAACTCTTTGTGTAGATTACTGTCTTTACAGAGAGAAACCTAATAATTAGATGGGCTAGCTCACGCCCAAACCATGTACTTGGATTGACTGCTTCGGGTTTGTGGTGAAAAGGGCGCCCTAGTCTTCCCCAAAAATGTGACGTTATTACACTTCAAGGAGTTGTCAATCACCAACAAATCAGCCCGACAACAATACACCAGGATCAATTTAGCCTGCTCCATGGTTTCCATGGCAACTAAATTTGTTTATAGAGAAGCCAAAGTTGCTGAACCTCTTAGAAAGTTAAGCCCGACATAAAGTGCGTAAATAGCACAAAAGATGGACAGGCAGTGAAATGTCAAGGGGGATCAAACAGATGACAAAAGCGCGCGTTAAGGTAATTCATGTGATCTTCCTGGTGTGTGTCAGACGCAGATAGGCGCTTCATTACTCCAGGTGTCTACAGGTCATGAACAAAGCTGACCAGGAAGGTCTGGAACGGACGGCACTGATGTCACCTAGATGGCAGCTGTGATGCTGTTAAGATACAAGCCGGGTGTTAGCCCAGGAAGTCATCACACAGACTTCCCCCATATCCCAACCCTCATCTATCAGAAATATTGGTAGACAGATTTATGTGCAGGCCTATGTGCACCGGGATGAAGTCAATTACCTAAGGACCTGGGTACATATAAATGTAACAAAGCCCATTTGAATAGAGCAAATCTCCTCAGCTAGACTACAGCCATAGTTGATCCCACGGTGATCCCAAGCTCACTCTTTATGGGTTACATTTCTGTTTACAGCCTGCAAGTCTGTTTGAATTTAAACTCTTGGTCTGGTACTCTACAGACAAGATTGTATGTGGAAATCATATAATTTGAGCTGGCTAGGATGAAAAATTGACCTCTGCTGCAATCAGCATAATAGCTACAAAACCATTACATATAATGCGCATATTTTGTCCCCTTTACTGTTAACAGCATCTAGAGAATCTAGGTCTTACATTAATGAGGCACTGTTTTTGAAAGGGGATGAAAAGCTTGTACAATGTATATGGAAAAATGATTAGGGGTATAAATAGTGACAAGAGTATGCATTTCTTGAAAGTGACAACTGCAAAATCTACATGGGTTTCGACAACTCTCCTTGTTTAGAAGTGTACGCGTAAATTATACAGAAATGCACTCTGTATCAGAGTAACTTGTAACAAAGGGAGAAATTAAGAATAGAAAAAAAAAAAAGAAAAATAGAAACAAAAAACAAAACACATGGATGCAAACTATACTAAATGTGTTAGTTTAGCTTAATCTAAAGATGGATAAACAGATTTGTCTCTCTCTCCAAAGTTCCCCCCATTCATTTTGGGTAGAGAAGAATTTTTTAATATTTAAATTTAAGTTTATTCACCTCAGCGACTTACAGAGATATCGTACTGACATGGTTAATGCCTGCCACAATGTCAAAATGTCAAGATAACCTATTCAGCAGACACATCTGACGTCGTCTGTGGATTAATTAAAAAATATTAAAAAATATTTGTCAATTAAAAATAATTTGTTAATATGTCAATTAAAAAATATAACAGAAAAAATTGCTTGCCCGTGTCAAATCAGGGAGTCATAGATACAGGTTCATAGATTCCTGATACAAACCGGCAAAACTTTCCTTGTTATTTTTAACTGTACATGTATTTGTTCATTTCCTTTTCTGTGCTCAGACCTATACACATCCTAATATTGTATGTGAATTCATATTTTATTGAACATGTAAACATGTCTCAAATGAAGTACTGAATGAAATGTCTCATGTCTGATCAAGTGTTCAGAGAAGATATTAATATTACACTTACACCCTGGAAGCCTATATGATACGGAGACTAAAATTAACTACCAGAAAGTAGAACAGTACCTTGACATGTAGGTACATTCCACCACACACATTCACTGTCAAACGGTATTTGTACATGCAGGCACTTAATTCTTAAATAGCTGAACTTTGATAAAGCCTACTTATCCAGAAGGAGAAGAGAATGCACCACCATGTCATGACCTCTAGTGGGGTCACACTGACCATCTGGGTGTAACCGTGGGAGACAATATCTGTATACATTACACAAATATGTGGTATGCATGCATGGAGATTAGCACAGCCTGGTAATAAATAACTGACCAAAAAAGGACACTTTCTTTCACTTTAATCAGATGAATTATGAAAATATCAATATCTTTATGTGTAAGAAATTTGCCAAACAGCCAAATTTACACTCAAGGTAAGGAAAACATACCTTAGACTGCAAATACACTTATAATCATAGACATAAATGAAACACAGCATGTCTGCTTGGAAAATCATGCTGTGGCTTTCTACAATTGTTATATCAAGTCTTTACAATCAGAGTCTAAGGTGCATGTTTACCAACTTGATTATGTCAGCCTGAAATTTAATGACTGTATATTTAAGACTATATATTGCACTGTAAGCTTACGTGTACATGTGTGTCTTGTTTCCTTTTGATTACATAATTCTTCAACCTTTTCAGATCAGGTTATGAAGCATTAACCAACACAACTCACCTTATAAGTACCGTACCTCAGAGACACATAGCTACTTCAGAGACACATAGGTACCTACCTCAGAGACACATAGGTACCTCAGAGACACATAGATACTTCAGAGACACATGGATGCCTCAGAGACACATGGATGCCTCAGAGACACATGGATGCCTCAGAGACACACAGGTACCTCAGAGACGTACAGGTACATCAGAGATGCAGAGGTGCCTAAGAGACGCAGAGGTGCCTCAGAGATGCACAGGAGCCTCAGAGACGCATAGGTGCCTTAGAGACACACTTTAATGTACAAGCATTAAGCTTGTATCCAGGGTCATGGGTCATTTCCTGTCAATGTCACTTAATCATGATGCTTGACTTGAAGGCTATGACTAATTTCCTCTTGCAGTTCAAGTTGTTAAGAGTGTTCCATGCTATAACTTCATTATTTACTGATTCCTTGTTAATTAGACACTTTTCACTTATCCTTTTTAGGGGCAGAGGAAACCAGCATGCCCAATTTAAACCACCAACCTCTGGCAAGTTATTCAGTCAGGCGTGCAACTATCAAACTTGTCACACTTGATGGTAGACAAGTGGTCTTCAACAAATGCACCATTCTGCAAATGGCTCCATAAATTGCAAACTCCCCTGACAACGTACAGAACTGTCTCCAAGGCGTCTACAAATACAATGTAGTGAGAATGTTTATAAAAACCTACAATTGTGCTGTCTACCGTGGGGATTTAACCCGCACCAAATGTGCATTGTGGTTTATTAGTCATACATCTGACTGAGCTATATCCATTTACTGTGGAACTCAATGGTGATAAAGAGTTCATTAGATTCATATTACCATATAAGTATCAAGGAATAAAAGTAAAACTTACCGTGTATTCTATGAGCCATGAGTCACACATGAAATAAACCAAAAGGAGATGAAATAAGACCATTTTGCAATTCCACATACTTAATCTTTGTATATTACATCTATCAATTACAAGAAACAAATAATAATACACATTAAGGTCACTTTTTGTTAACGTCCCCAGATTTGACAAGTACCTGATAAAGGGCGAACATTTTCTCTGAGCTCTATACCAATTTCCTTTAAAAATAACCCTGACCACAGCCATGTAAGTTGTAAGTGAAATATAACTGAATATAACATAAAACCCCAACACCCCAATGTGAATTTCATTAATTATTATGATGTTCCATACACTATCATCAGATCTTTCAGAATTATTATTTATGACAATGATTTTGAACAGTACTTACTGCTTGAATAATATGAACAGATATACATGTAGATCAAGGCTGAGGGATAAGATTCAAGTGAAGATCTTCAAAATCAGTACCACAATCAAATGTATTTTAAAGAAGTAACCAACATGAGCACTTTTTAAAATTTTAAATTGTAAAATTAACACATTATAACACAGAAGAAAAAATAAATAAATAAATAAATCACCTTACCTGTGATTGTGAAGGGGTAAAAGTTCCAGGCTTTTTCAGTAATGTAAAACACATTTGGAATTAATGCCTGCATCCAGTTTGGTAACCGACTGAAAGAGAAATTATTAATGGTAAGCTGTTAAAGATGATTATAGCTTTGTGTGGAAGTTTCATTACTTGACAGCTCCATTTATTTAGTTATGAGATCAGTTTACAAAATACCTCATTCTCACAAAGAGTAAATCCTTGAAACTAAATTTTTGGAGCACGCTGTCAGAATAATACATACTTTTGAATTACATGATATTTTAGAGTCAACACCTGTATTGCATTCTGCACAACTCAGGTACATGTATTATGGCACAATTTTCATTCACTGTACAGTATGAGTGTTTTCTTGTTTCAAAAAAAAAACAATTTCATGGTATGAAGCATCATGGAATTCAATTTAAGTTTTCTGGCCATTTAAAAAAATTTAATACCAATACATATATATACATGTATCTCATTAAACCGAATCTTCCTTATTTGTGACAGGCTATTTCCTGGTGCAGGCACTAAACGTATATGGGATTCAACAGAAAAAGGAAATTGATCAAAATAACACTGAAAAAAGCCCAAATTGAGATAAGTAAACAGAATTTACTATGATTTCAAGAAAAAAAAAAGAGGGGAGTGAAATTTTATGTTCTGTGTGATTTTTTTTTTTACTCGGTACAGAAGTGAAATTTTCTTGGGTTTTTTTTCTTCTTGTTACTGTTGAATACTGTTATCGTACATATTTTTCTCAATTACCCTGGTGCAATCTGTTCCACAGGATGTCCAGATTTTAATCCTGCATGTACGCAACACTGTTTTTGCTGTGTGACTTGCTCCATGACAGTTAATTGGTGCATGTCCACAGCTCATTACAGCGAAATCCCAGGCTGTTTCTTGCCTATGAAGTGAATGTTCTACACTAAAAGGTTACACATAGCACGATAGCTCATCTTGCTACCTTAGTATTACCAGAAGACACATCCATGTATATGGACATGCAGTCTGTAATCTCATTATTGTTCACTGATGCACACGCATGCATCTATATACTGCTTATTCCAGCCCTGGATTTATACATTATTCACTGCACAGTCTCTAGTCACCATACATGTACAATGTATATAAGCGAGATACAAAAACTTCCACTCACTAAATAATCCCCTGTATACCCCCAGCGGCAATACTGGGTTCCTACAGCTACATGTATCTTATCTACCTTTAATATAAGGGCCTGGGTTGGAGAACTAACATAGTTAAACATTCAAATTTACACTGACAATCTTATATAAAAGACTCTTGGCAAACTATCAAGATGAATTTCAGCCAAGACTCAGTACATCTTTACTTCCTTGCCTTAGACTAACGTGAAACTGACTATACATCATAAAAGCCTGTGTACATGTACTTGTATACTTATATCTAATGGCATATCCTGAAACAACAACTGTCAATTTATCTACTTGATAGGAGTTGAAGAATACTTTACTTATACTATGGGGGGTCAGTTTTATGGGAGCCGGGGAGGAGATTCCAGAGTATCCAGAGTTAACTGATGATCTTTCACGAGAAACTACACACTTCTGTATGTGAAGCACATATTTTCACAGGGCAAGCTCAAGGTGATTTCCATACTTGATAAGGCAGATAATGTGAAGGCAGCATGTTTTTTAATCGCGTAACATGGTGCTAGTGTGAACAGGATCTTGATCTATTGTTATGTCCAAAAATTATCGTTGCGCAACAATGTTACAATGTATCAGCTTCTACTGTTACAGTAATGTCGTAATGATGAGCTGAAGAACAAACTTTTGACATCAATAAAATGACACTCAAGTCCTACTGCCGGGCATCTGACACATCCCCATTTAATATCCTAGGAACTTCATACAACCTAAATACCCTAACCACGCCTGGCCATCAATTCAAGGCCCCAGTGAAAAAACTAGAGCCCAAGGGCTGTGAAATGGGTCTATTGCTATTCTTCTATTTTTGTTTTATTTTAATTAATGACCAACTGTCTTCAAGAACAATTCATTGGGCCTATCAGTTATTCTGTCTGTAATGGAGGACCCGGCCCCACCTCATTATGACATGACTTTAAAGAGAATGCATCGCAGCAGAACTTCATAGTATGACATACTGTAAGATTGTAAACGTGTTCTTGAAATTTTTTTGGCAACTAAGTCGTTACCATTTCTATTTGTTTAGTAATAGTGTAAGCATGAAAATCTCCATTACTTGTACCACTGCTGTATGTGGCAACAGACCAAGATAACATATCGTAATACAATACATGTTTTGGTCCTTGCATTGTATAGTTGTATCTCAACAGTACAAATATGGCAAGCACACATAAAATAAATCTACAATCTGTCAACCTTTTTTTTTTATCTTTTCAGGATTATATCCAAATGTCCATCACATATAACGAACGTTATAAACAGCTCATTCCACAAATTAACAGATAACTTCTTCAACGGACTATGAAAAACTTTGTATAATAAGTCTGTTGGCAATCATGCAATTAGGAAGATCAACTATTGGGTAGTAACCCAAGGGGTCAAGCAGTGCTAAAGGTAATTTTCAGAGGTAAAGTGGTACTCCCTACTTTTCCAAGAAAACTGGTTAAGCCTACCACAGCACACATTTTTTGAAAATACTCAACACTTCACCATTTTGGGTCCCCAGCAATACACCTGGAAAGTGTGAAGTTGACTGAGTGAAGAGGGTTGAGAAAACTGATATACATGTGTATACATGTACATGTCTATATAGATCTACCGCTACAGAGATTCTTGTAGTTACATATAGGACTACAAGTATATGTATGTTCATGTCGATTGCCCAGACTTGTCACAACATTCCAGAATAAATTAATTATTTCAGCTCTTCCTCACGAGGAATGTATGTGAAAGACGCTCACATTTATTTAGGCCTGTTACACCTCAACCTGTAGGACTGCTGGGTTTATTCCAATACATCCTTCACTGACAACTTTATCTTTTCATTTCATCTTGATAGCAGGTGTTGCACTATTATTTCATTCTATGATAACTTGCCTGATGCGACTGGTAATTTTTTTTATCTGTCGAAACATTTCAGTACACACGAAAAACTGCCGTTTTGGAGTCAAAACATTATACTCTTCTTATGCTACATCTAAATGTAGGCCTACATTAGAAGACAAAAATTTATTATTTGTCCTTTATTTTGTACACTCAAATTGTCATGAGTATGCAGTGTGCTCTGTTTTAATTTTAGACGCGTATGACCTAATTTTTAAGCGTATTTACGTCTGCATGCCCCTTATCTGTAGCTCTGGAGTCAAGGTCAACGGGTATACCCACCATCTGATAACTTCCACATTCTTTATTTTCACCACTTTGGTGACTAACAAAGTGCTCAATTGCCGTAAGGTAGGCCAAAATATTATTAGGAGCTGTTAAATACATGAAGTAGGCTTCATGAACTTACGTGGCGTAAATCTATTTGCTACATACGCTGTCACAGGCAACCAAAATACTGACTGGTACGTGACATTTACTGTCATGATCCTCAAAATAGCGCAAGTGCATTTAATAACCTTTAGTGACATGAAATGAAACGAACAGTGAATGAAAATACAACTCCAAACATAACTAAAATTTTTATTCAATGCATAATCGGAACATATAAATACCACCAAAACAATGAAGAAAACATCATGAAAGGAAGCTAATATTTTACCATATCACACGGTCTATTTCGTGTTTGAAAAATATTTGAATCAAACTTGATTCAAACATGCTAATCCACTTCTCACTGGACATTGGTTTGGAGTATGACATTCTGTCCAGATTGCTTAGCCAGCACAGTAATGGAAGATTCCCCGACCAAAACCACTATAAAATCTGTTCCACACCCATCCCAAACCCACCCTCCACTAACTACCCTATGGTCAGTCTGGTCTTGTACTGTATGTAGGTTGAATTGATTAACACCATGGAGAATTCAATGTACCAAGCTGACATTCAAATGTACACAGGACTCCTACATGCTGATATATGAAGCAGTATACAGAGGACATTGATGAGATTCTCTATAATCAGTCTGTGCTAATTAGAGGACTGAGGCAATTTATTGGTCAGATGTTGGGTTTACCCTCTTTGCAGGAGTCTTTATACTCTTGTCAATACCCTTCTAATTTACCCACATGAATTACTCGCTGAGTACCTGTTTTAATGTCGCATTTCCACAAATGATGCTCTTATTTTCACCTGTAATTAGTTGGCTTTCACCTGCTCACACAACAAGTGGGTATCTCAGAATGTCCCTGAGAAACACATATCAAAAACTATATGTCAGGAATACAGAAATTTGCCACACTAGGGTTGTGTGATAACAGCAGCCTCAGAAACATGCACACAAGTGCAGCTGCACTGAAAGCCATATAATTAAAAACCTATACACAAACTGTCTTACAAAACAGACAGAAAAGCACACTGTTGCTAGCACACTCTGACCCGAAAGAAAGTGCCCACGTGTTTTAAAGTTGTACCAATAGTGTGCGACAACAAAAGTTTGCCTGAGTTTCCAATATGGCACTACCTTAATTGAGCCAAAGTACTACCAATAACGCATACATGACATGGCAATATCAGCAAATGGTGTCTAACCAAAATATTCTGAGATGTTAGGGCACTATCAAACACTAGCAAAAGTACCAAAAATAATTCACAGAACTAGTAATAAAACCAGCAACAATCTCAGTAACCAATGATACGATTACCAACCACCAGCAGTGCTAATGCCAGATCCAAGAAACACTGCCAATAACAGGTGGCACTATTTCTAACTTGATAAACAGTGGAACGAGTAACAAAATGCATTACATTTATCTGTAATTCACCTAAATTTAGCAATTTTTAACTGACACATTTTGCTTGATTCTCTGTGATTCATCCACCTTATAGGGTCCCACAAAGAGATCATGTGAGAAGCCTGATTAATTACATATCAGAAAAACTCAAGTGTTGGCATCAAAGGTATCATCTTAAGGTCTTAATGGGCTTCCAAAAGTGCATTTTACATCCCAACTTAGTTTAACCCACAGCTGACCACGTAACAAACAGCACTACACACAACCCCCAGGATTATCCATACGGAATGACACCTGACAGTATGTATGACACACTAATAGCGGGACCAGTAACAAATGGCACTGCCAGTAACAGATGGCACTAGCAGAAGTCCGTAACACTGGATTGATTGTTTGTAGGTGTCTCACCTGGATAGGTAGATGCGTTTCTCTGTGTATTGCCCTTCCCCGTAATCTGGGTGCTGACAGGGTTCATTCTTGATCACCTCCACCCCCTCCCCTCGCTGACTCTGCTCATGGCTGTGCTTGGCTATCATGTACAGCTGGCCAATACGATACTGAAAACACCAAGCATATAGAAATGTTAGAACAGAAAACGGTTACAGTTAGGTGAATAGTGCACAGAAGTTGAGCATAGCTAAACTGCAGGGTAAAATGTACATTGGTAGGGTACTGCACAAGTGGGTAGGGTACTGCACAAGTGGGTAGGGCACTGCACATCAGCCACACAGTAATGTGTGGGTAGGGCACTGCACATCAGCCACACAGTAATGTGTGGGTAGGGCACTGCACATCAGCCACACAGTAATGTGGGGGTAGGGCACTGCACATCAACCACACAGTAATGTGTGTGTAGGGCACTGCACATCAGCCACACAGTAATGTGTGGGTAGGGCACTGCACATCAGCCACACAGTAATGTGTGGGTAGGGCACTGCACATCAGCCACACAGTAATGTGTGTGTAGGGCACTGCACATCAGCCACACAGTAATGTGTGTGTAGGGCACTGCACATCAGCCACACAGTAATGTGTGTGTAGGGCACTGCACATCAGCCACACAGTAATGTGTGTAGGGCACTGCACATCAGCCACACAGTAATGTGTGGGTAGGGCACTGCACATCAGCCACACAGTAATGTGGGGGTAGGGCACTGCACATCAACCACACAGTAATGTGTGTGTAGGGCACTGCACATCAGCCACACAGTAATGTGTGTGTAGGGCACTGCACATCAGCCACACAGTAATGTGTGTGTAGGGCACTGCACATCAGCCACACAGTAATGTGTGTGAAGGGCACTGCACATCAGCCACACAGTAATGTGTGGGTAGGGCACTGCACATCAGCCACACAGTAATGTGTGGGTAGGGCACTGCACATCAGCCACACAGTAATGTGTGTGTAGGGCACTGCACATCAGCCACACAGTAATGTGTGTGTAGGGCACTGCACATCAACTACACAGTAATGTGTGTGTAGGGCACTGCACATCAGCCACACAGTAATGTGTGTGTATGGCACTGCACATCAGCCACACAGTAATGTGTGTGTAGGGCACTGCACATCAGCCACACAGTAATGTGTGGGTAGGGCACTGCACATCAGCCACACAGTAATGTGTGGGTAGGGCACTGCACATCAGCCACACAGTAATGTGTGGGTAGGGCACTGCACATCAGCCACACAGTAATGTGTGGGTAGGGCACTGCACATCAGCCACACAGTAATGTGTGGGTAGGGCACTGCACATCAGCCACACAGTAATGTGTGGGTAGGGCACTGCACATCAGCCACACAGTAATGTGTGGGTAGGGCACTGCACATCAGCCACACAGTAATGTGTGTGAAGGGCACTGCACATCAGCCACACAGTAATGTGTGGGTAGGGCACTGCACATCAGCCACACAGTAATGTGTGGGTAGGGCACTGCACATCAGCCACACAGTAATGTGTGGGTAGGGCACTGCACATCAGCCACACAGTAATGTGTGGGTAGGGCACTGCACATCAGCCACACAGTAATGTGTGGGTAGGGCACTGCACATCAGCCTCACAGTAATGTGTGGGTAGGGCACTGCACATCAGCCACACAGTAATGTGTGGGTAGGGCACTGCACATCAGCCACACAGTAATGTGTGGGTAGGGCACTGCACATCAGCCACACAGTAATGTGTGGGTAGGGCACTGCACATCAGCCACACAGTAATGTGTGGGTAGGGCACTGCACATCAGCCACACAGTAATGTGTGTGTAGGGCACTGCACATCAGCCACACAGTAATGTGTGGGTAGGGCACTGCACATCAGCCACACAGTAATGTGTGGGTAGGGCACTGCACATCAGCCACACAGTAATGTGTGTGTAGGGCACTGCACATCAGCCACACAGTAATGTGTGGGTAGGGCACTGCACATCAGCCACACAGTAATGTGTGGGTAGGGCACTCCACATCAGCCACACAGTAATGTGTGGGTAGGGCACTGCATATCAGCCACACAGTAATGTGTGGGTAGGGCACTGCACATCAGCCACACAGTAATGTATGTGTAGGGCACTGCACATCAGCCACACAGTAATGTGTGGGTAGGGCACTGCACATCATACTGGCACAGCAGGACAGTCTGTCAATCAGCTGATCAACATAGACTACTGATGAACGCCACGTAAGCATACTCCAAAGTAAATTTGGTCATATAAAAGCACTAACCAGTATAACAACATGCACCTCCTTTTCATGCTTAGACAACTTTCACCTGAAGCTTCTGTATATCTTACAGAATATAATTATGTATATGTATTTGATGTTAAATCTTTGAGAGAAATTGAGGAATGTCCCTGAACATGATGGACAGACCATGTAACTACCTGTATCTCATTCATTTTGAACTGTTGACACAAATTTTGGGAGATATTCTGGTCTGTTGTAGAACAGGCGGCATCTGATGCTTCGTGTAGTTTACATATATAGCAAACACAACAAACAGGTCGGTTCCCCCAGGCTCTGCTCGGTTTCCACCCACCATAATGCTGACCGCCGTCGTATCAGTGATATATTCTTGAGTACGGCGTAAAACACCAATCAAATAAACAAATAAATAAATCAACAAACATGTCAAATGGGTGTAAGGATTTGGAGAGAGGGAGGGGAAGGAGAAGAATTAAGTCCACAGAGTGCAGCTGATTTGTCCTTGGACTATCACTTCCTAAGCCCCCTTTATTACATGCATATATGCGATGCGCGTTCAGCATTTGTCCCTAGGGATAACATTAGTATGTTTCTTTAGGCTGGCAGAGCTTTCTTCCATGTCTGTCAGCAGGAGCGGGAGCTCTATCTATCACCATCCCATCACCTGAATGTCACTGACACGGGCTGATCTAGCAATAATCCATATCACCTTAAGAATGACTAACACTGTGTAAACTTTAATGCATACGATGAATTAAAGGACTTACACAATAATCACCAACTTTTAGCAGCTTGGCCTTGTCTCTCAGATCTAATTATATCATATCTACCTTTATCTTTTTATCTTTTATGTCATTAAACTTTCCATGTATTTCTTGTAGCCTCTTCATTAGTATACACCCTGCTCTAGGGTAGAAGATTTGTTTGGCTGCATGGTGTCTATTTGAGGAAGAACATGCCAACAGATATTTCATATTTTCCATAAAATCCAAGTCATCCTCAGTGTAACTGTTATTATACAATGGATTCACATTATTTCTTTTTAAAGTAATTAGATCTGAAAAATATCACCTTTGATTTACATGTATGCCTATTTATGTTCATTTATTTATTTGGTGTTTTATGCCATACTCCCTACTTATATAACTGACTTAATAAAGCAATACATTCAAACTTTTAACATTTCTAAATTCCATCTTCATAGGGTCATTTTGTTTACCACTGTTTTATTTAAGACAGATAATAATGGTACAAGTAGGCTCTACTATGAACTGTGAATTCTCACTACATGAATATGGTACTGGTTTATTGTACTGCTACTATGAACTGTGAATTCTCACTACAAGAATATGGAGCTGGTTTATTGTACTGCTACTATGAACTGTGAATTCTCACTGCATGAATATGGTACTGGTTTATTGTACTGCTTCTATGAACTGTGAATTCTCACTGCATGAATATGGTACTGGTCTATTGTACTGCCAGGGAAACCCAAACCATATGCCACACGACTGTCATGTGGCTGAGTGACATTTAGAAACAATAAACAGGGAAATGTGCTCACTGGATGCTCTCATCAATAACACTAAACAATGGTTAAAGCTGTTCCCATGGTAACACATTGATTCACAGAAAATGAAGAGATAAAAGTAGAACATGTGTATGTGGATGAGCCTGAGGAGTAATTACTGGTGATCAATTTATACCTGAATATCATGTCAAAGAGACAAAGATTCCACCCCCTCCCCCTACCCCCCACTATCCAAATCTTCCCACCCTCCTTGTGACACACAACTTAAGGCATTAATCGATATGTTCGGGCTTATTTTTAGTATTCTAACTGAATGCAAACCTGTGCATGAGGAACCTACATACGCTTGACACATGGCTCTTTCAAATGTCCTAAACCCGTAAAACTACCTTTGAACAGGTTAATTAGTAATATGCCAGTCTCTATAAACAGCCCTAATTACAAATTCTGCAACAAAATAAAGTAACGATGAGATTGTTTCAGAAACAGAAAACACCTTGGCCATTTGCCGAGCAGAGTATTAAAGCATATATGCTCTCAGACTTGTACAGTCATGTAAAATGTTCTCCTACTTAAAGGGTCACTGTGTTTAAGGTATAAAAGCTCTACTACAGCAGTAAAACATATCAACTGCCATGGGGCTGTGTGACAGGGAGCCTGCAGTTAGCTTCAATTACCTAGGTAACAGGGCAACCCAGCACTCTGCTAATTTGACAGTCCCAGACACACTTCTAAACCAAGTCGACCTTATCATAACCACTCAGTATCTACAGTATTTTTACATAAACATCATTTAGCAAAAGTAGCCCAGGGATAACATTTTCATCCTGACAGACCAATGAATCCAGAAACCTCTCTAATTAGACTATCCCATCCACAGTTAAACCTCACAGCAAATATCATCTGTTTGGAAAAGCAGAAAAACAAATTGCATTAATGCTAGCTAACGTAACAAATGGCTCTGTGTTTCTTAAAAGAAGCCATGGGAAACATCCCTATTTGTTGGCTCTTGTAAAGCTTTCCCTTCATAATTTGTGCAGAAATTTTAAATAAATAGAAGAGATAGTAAGCCCTGTGACAATGACATGTCTGTACCATGCACAGAAATGTACACTCAGGATAAGCTTTAATCTACACTGTGTAGCAGTAGGTCTTAACATGAATACTACACCCAGACTGCAGGTTATCAAGGAGCCTGAACTTCTACATGAAATTCAAGACAAAATGGAAATACCTGAACAAACACACAATTTGCGACGTTATAATCAAACGTAAAGGCTGAGACTCTTGACATACAGTATTTCACCTAAAATTTAACCCATGAATTAAGTTGTTCATTGTGGTCGATTCTAACAGTTAATTCTGTTGAACTTAAAATTGTGATTTGAGGTTTATGTGGAAGGTAGGATGACACCTCAACGGACAAATGTATGTTTCAGCACAAATACTACTGTTTTATCAACTTTATTTGCCTCTAAAAATGCACATTTTAGGCACATTTTTATCACGTATATTTCATACATTACACTTACATTTAGAACCTAGCTTGTGGACAATTCATATCCCCAGAGATAACCATTCCAGTTTGCCTGCATGGTGCATAAATGTATTTTTGATCTTACCAAACAGGTGCCAAATTGTACAAACTAGAGATTCTCCAAAGATAACCATCTTTGTTAATTTAAAGATTTGTGGTTTTGATCTCAAAGTCAAACTGGTGGGAGTTTTATTTTTAAAAATAATGAAATAATGAACAAACAATAACTTGTGGACAACCAGCTTGGTGGATTTGACTTTAGAGCCAAGCTGGTATCTGGTTGTATTGTACCAACAATAACAAACTTGTGGACAATCAAATACTTCATATAGCTATTCAAAGCTAAACATGGTCTATTTTGATCTCAAGTTACTCTGACGCAATGTTGTATTGTACCAACAACAACAAACTTGTGGACAATCAAGTCTTCATACAGCTATTCAGTTAAAGATGGTTGGTTTTGATCTCAAAGTCACTCTGACCCAATGTTGTATAGTACCAACAATAACAATCTTGTGGACAATCAAGTCTTCATACAGCTATTCAGTTAAAGATGGTTGGTTTTGATCTCAAAGTCACTCTGACCCAATGTTGTATAGTACCAACAATAACAAACTTGTGGACAATCAAAGTCTCCATATAGCTATTCAGTTAAAGATGGTTTGTTTTCATCTCAAAGTCTGATACAACATTGTATGGTACCAACACTAATAAGACTGTGGACAATCAAAATCACCGGAGACATGATGGATAGTCAGAATGCTGGTTTGACCTCTAAGTCAAGATGGTGCTGGATTGTTATGTATTGTAACAATAAACTTCTGGACCATGTACTAGTATAATCTTCACAGCTAAAATTTGGAGCTTTCTACCTCAATGCCAAGCTGGTGTATGGCTGGATAATTCTACAAACAATAACACACTTGTGGACAGACTAAGTTCACAAAGATTCCAGTTCAAAATTGGTGATTTTAATGTTATGCTGTATTGTGCAATGATAGCAAGCTTGTACACAGTCCAAGTCTACAAAGATAACCATTACAGTTAAATATTGGTGGTTTTAATGCAAAGCCGGTGCCAGATTGAATTATACAAATAATGACAAATTTGTAGACACTTCAAGTCACTAGAGATAACCATTTAAGTTAAATACTGGTGGTTTTAATGTCAAGCTGGTGTAAGAATGTATTATACAAATAATGACAAACTTATAGACAGTCTTAGTCCACAGAGATAACCATTCCAGTTAAAGATGAGTGGTTTTGATCTCAAGGCTTAGACACTGCAAGGTATGTATTGTGTAAATAATGAAATAATAAATAACTTGTGTACACTCCAAGTCCCTAGACAGAATCATACCAGTTCAAGGCTGGCCTTATCATGATGTCCTGAAAGCTTAGGAATGGTGAGCCACCAAATCTGATTAGACGGCTAATAATCTGCTTCAGTCCCACTGGCAACTGCCGTATCTGATTACACCTGAAGCAGAACTGCATTAGTGCCTTCGTATGAACTGGAGTAATAACTTAGTTCCAAGCAGTGTGGGCAGACATTTCTCTTTCATCCTGCCAGACTGTAATCCAGAAGAGGACGTTCACATTCACAGTTTTCACTCCGCACCCCTGAGGGCACTGTCAGATTTTAATAACATCCCTAGAATCAAAGTGATTTTGAAAATATCAAAGTTTACAACAGGAACAAAATACTTGCACAAGGAACATACTTGGCAAATGGCAGAGATTTAACACAGAAATGTTACGAGTGACTCTCATATACTGGGTAAAATATGCTGGTCAGTAACACTGCAATAAATACATGGTCATGCATGGTAGCCAATGTATTTCTATATCATGACGAGTACAGGATAATATTATCCTGTAAGCATCAGAACTATATTCATTTACATCATGTAAATGAATATAGTCATATCTCCTAAAACATTTAAAGAACATTTGGAAGTTCAGGTCAGGCAAATGGTATGTGACATATTCGATACTAGATTTTTATTTTAATTTTTAAGCCTCTGTTTTTTTTTTAATAATTATGTGACTTTGCAGTATGTGAGATTAGTGACATTTAAGGATTACAGTCAAAACGTTATGGAACATAAGCCTCTCTTTATGACTATCTGTTATATCCATGTAGATATAGCTGTTATACATGACATGCTAAATGTATACCCTAATTCTTCTAAATCTGGGACAGATATTAGTAGTGCTGACAGAGGAATGATATTAGTAGTGCTGACAGAGGAATGATATTAGTAGTGCTGACAGAGGAATGATATTAGTAGTGCTGACAGAGGAATGATATTAGTAGTGCTGACAGAGGAATGATATTAGTAGTGCTGACAGAGGAATATAACATTTCTTAACCAGCCTTTTGAAAAAGTAAAGATACCAGGATGTCGTTCTTTAGATAGTCTAATCATGTGAAAAAAAAAAAGAAACTCAATATTCCTGCTAGATTTACCTACATATTGGCTAAAATGAGCAGATCAGGTGTCCCAAATTTTAGAAGAAATAGGGTACATATGCATTTAAATTCTGTCTGAAAGCCGTGAATACCTGTTCATGCTTCTGTGTCAACAAGTTTCTGAAGTAATAGGTTAAATATATCCTGAAGATAAATTTGACAAGACAGGTTTCAAGTTTCCCATCACGATGTGACAGCGGAAGGGGTGGCCATGGACCAATGTGCTGGAATGTCATCCCGCTTCCACGGTCATTTCCTCTTACACCAAACGACCCAGGATATATACACATCTGCTCCCTTTACATACTGTATTCACAATCACACCCTTTCAACCATCAACTGTCACCTTAACTTACTTGGTATACTACATGTAAAAATATCAGCCTTTATCTTTTAAAGTAATTTTACCTGTATCTATATACATGTAGGGTCAGAAGGAGTTAAATGGTACCCTCACCACATTTGAGCGGACATCTGTGAATCTGATTCTCGTTCTGACTCCAGTAATTTAGAGGCCGGTTACCAGCTCCCTGCAGCCCGCTACTATTGCAGAAAACGAAATGTCAGGCAACCCCCAAGTCTGACCAATGCTCTTATTTCACCTCATTTAATTCTCTCTCAAGTAGCTGGCTACTTTTTCAGGGTAACATTCAGATAATAAAAACCACAGCTGCATACAGCAAAACATTTAAAAATAAGAACATGGAATCCCTAAAATCTGTTTACTGTTATATTCATTAAAACCTTCACTTTGAGCATTGACTTGTGGAACTAGTATTGGACAACATTCTGGTGGATTCCTGAGGAGTATACTGTCAGAAACACATTTATATTCTGGTTAAAATGATGAAAAATAAACAGTGGGCCCGTCAGTTCACTGCATGATATCAGTACAACTGACACATACATGTACTTTCTATTAAAAAAAAAATAACAATGACTTCAGGTTGAAATAAATCCATTTCTAGCATTCATTTTTCCTCCGCACCAATGACCTGTTTTTTATAATTTACTATTAATCGATGAAGCACTGCAAAGACTGTATAATTTCTCTCTCTAATGACCTATTCCTGACTTACTGACAAGTACACAAATCTGATACACTAATTAAAACCTAGCGAGTATAACGACTGACAAGTCCAGAAGGAATTATGCCACGCCCTGTCTACCACGGTCCAGCTCTAGCAAATCATATAGCTAGTAATCAAAGGAAATCATAGCTCCGTGGGCATGTCGGGATGACTTCAGGAAGGTCAAGTCTCCCTGCATCAACTTAATTGCAGGTCTTTGATCTTTGTGATAAATCCCTGTGACTAGATCTAGTGAAATTAGTAGCAAATTATTGGACTAGGCTGTTAGCTTTTGAGTTTTGCAACATAAAGCATTATATTCTGAACAAAGATGCTTTGAAGAGAGCAGTGTATGGATCAATACAAAATTGATCTCTTCGGACAATGGGATCTGTATAGCACACTGCAGTCGGCATAGTCAGCAAACTATGACCTTTAGAAAATTAACAAACGGAGAAAGAAGGCCCTATTGTGCGATGTAAACATCTTCTTTTTGGAGGATAAGCACTGGACATAATTATGTGTACAAAAAAACACTGAAGCCAACAGAATTGATTTTTTTTTTTTTTTTTTTTTTTTTTTGATTGGTGTTTTACGTCGTACTCAAGAATATTTCACTTATACGACGGCGGCCAGCATTATGGTGGGTGGAAACCCGGGCAGAGCCCGGGGGACACCCACGACCCTCCGCAGGTTGCTGGCAGACCTTCCCACTTACGGCCGGAGAGGAAGCCAGCATAAGCTGGACTTGAACTCACAGCGACCGCATTGGTGAGAGGCTCCTGGGTCGTTACGCTGCGCTAGCGCGCTAACCGACTGAGCCACGGAGGCCCCCCAACAGAATTGGTTGAAATGCAAAAATAGCTAGTGCAAATGAAAAGTGTTTGTTTGATCAAAAGAAATGAAACACTGAAAAAACATAAAGTGATCAAAAATTAACAAAAAATTATAAAACTTAACAGCCTAATCCCTCTATGAATGTTTTTGTTATGTCAGAGAGCTGTAATACATTGGCAGTAAAGTACGAGAGGTATTTATATTGTTCTGCTTGTATGGTATATTTGACTATTGTCTGTATATATTTTATATATGCAACATAATATTTGGTAAGGCATTCATACAAGATTGAACACATGAAAATGGGCATGCCTGCATAAGTTTTCTCTTCTACTCTTATATACACACCCATATTTCTTCACATAACATGACTGTATACTATGTATCTCACGGGGCAGGTCATACACTGTCACCTATCAGGATGACATACTAGCTCCACTGCACACACACACAAGTACCAGCTACAACATATGTGGTACACACATCCTTCTGAACAAATTACAACACACTAGATGTTTCCTTTAATTAATCTCTCCTAGGCACATGCTAGGAAGGCCATATTCATGCGATATTTACATGTGTATATGCCCACATTTAATAACCACGATTAGGCCTACATTAGTAATGTAATGTCATTACACTGTAGATCATTGTGACACATTTAACCCAGTAATGCCATTTTAAATTCTGTCATTGTAAGCTGTAATTTAAGTTATGGTGACAGTTGAAAACATAGTAGACAGTTCTACATCGCTGACGCTACAAAAAAAAACAAGCAAAAAAAAAAAAACAAAAACAAAAAAAAACGCTTCGCCTTGTTCGCTTTCATACTTGGTGAACTGAAGGCAACATTCTTACCTCCTCCACTGTGAGTGGCATACAAATTCGGTACTCCTTCAACATCATGACTGGGCCTTGATTAAAACATAGACTTTCAACACACAAAGTGCATGGCGCGTGTAACTGCTGTCTACACGATATGTATACAACTGACAGGTCTGTGGTTACTATTACTGAGTATAATCAACGTCCTCTTCTTATTCCCTGACCTTAATCATTGGGTCACGCGGAAGCGCACCTGGGCTTCGGGTTGGCCAATATGAACGAGGTGGATAATGAGCGCACTCCTCACAGTGATGGAGTCCCAATAAATGGTCATGTATTTCCACCGCTGAGCACCTATATCCGGGTATCAGTTTTTAAACCATGAAGGTAGAATAGAAAACCATTCTACCTATTTGTTAAGCTAAAGCACTTGCTTGTCCATTCATGTGAAACAATTTATACCCTGGGCACAGAATGAAATTAACATACCTTCCTCCTTTTAAAAAACCAACGTAGTTCAATAGCTTTGAGTAAGCCGTGAGGAATAAAAGTAGTCCGTGCTATTTTCACGAGGTCTCAATATCGCTCATGAGAGCAGATTAAAACGTGCTGTAGACGAGAAGCGTCAACATGGACGGTGCTAACGATGGACGAATCCAGAAAATGGAAGTGGATTATAGTTCCACAGTTGATGAAAAAGTTCCACAATGTGAAAAACTGGCCAAGGTACACGGTGGTCTATCTGAAAACTTGATAAATTATGACTATGTCACGCTGTAAAGGCTAGAGTTGTGGATAGATCTTTTTTAGCCGAGTCACGACAACAACAACAACATATAATTATATTTTTTAGTTAGAATGTCGGCCCCCGCACCAATAATAATATTACTGAATCTGTTGCATTAGTTTTTGATCATTACATACTTTAATAATCTAGTTTTTTAAGGATGTTATGCTGAATCTTTAAATCATTTACACAAGGTTGGACTTCCGTGAACATCATCAAAGCATGATCAGCTGCAAGTTTTAAAATTATTTGGCTGTTGTAAGGACTAGGTAGCTACTAGTCCGAATACCAGACGCCCAAAAACAACATATACAGTCATGGAAAAAATTATTAGACCACTCATATTTTCTTTGGTTTCTTGTTCATTTTAATGCCTGGCAACCCTAAGGTGCATTAACCGAAGATTACAATGAATACGATAAAAATCCAGCTGATTCCATAATACTTTGTCGTATCTGATATGCTTTAAGGTCAGTTGTATTCCTAGGGTGTATGCGAGGCAATTTCATGCTTTCCATTTACATGCAGACTTACATAAAGAGTGGTTCCTGTTTACATGTAGGCATACATAGGGGTCTCTTGTTTATATATTAAGACGCAGCACAACTCGGTAGTTGTCAGCTCTCATAATGCCTAAAACGAAAGAATTATGTGGAGCCAGAAGGCAGCCATCTTGGCACAGCTGGATACTGGATTGAGCGAGCGACAAGTGGCCAAAAAACTGAAGATCTCTAAGACAGCAGTTCATTACACCAAGAAAAAGCAAGCTGAACATGGTACTACAAAACTGCTAGCTGGTCAAGGCAGGAAATGTCTTTCTACCCCACGAGATGACCGAGCACTCATCCGGTCCTGTATCAAGAATCGTCGTCAGGCCTCCAGAGACCTTAGAAATGAGTGGGCATTGTCAACAAATGTGACTTGTTCAGCAAGAACAGTTCGAAACCGACTTCTTGAAGCTGAGTTGATGCCTACTCCAGCCAACTTACTGGTTAGGAGGAAGCCTGGGGAAGCCTAAAAACCAGACTGCCTTGCTCCTACTGTAAAGCATGGGGGGTGGATCAGTGATAATCTGGGGTTGTTTCAGTATGGGTGGAACAGGACAGATGCAGTTATGTGAAGGGAGAATGAACCAAGTCACATACAGAGCTACTCTTGAAAACAGTCTTCTTCATCAGCTGCTAAACTCTTTCCTGGCTCAAATGACTGGATTTTCCAACAAGACAATGCCCCTTGCCACACGGCAAGGTCAGTTAAAACTGGATAGAGAACCGGAACATTCGAACCATGAATTGGCCTGCTCAGTCACCTGATCTGAATCCAATTGAAACCTGTGGAATATTATCAAGTTCAAAATGGAGAACCACAAGCCCAAAAACAAAGCAAATTTGTTCGAATTTTTTGCAACAGGAATGGGCTGCTGTGACCGCAGGGCAATGTAACAAACTGGTGGCGAGCATGCCAAGGCGCATGGCTGCAGTCATCAAAAACAATGGGCATGCAATCAAGTACTAACTCCCGTGTGAGGGGACTGAGAGTCATGTGACTACGTGACTAGGAGACAGGAGAAAAAATGAAATGCCAAAATGTTTTGAGAATACAGTTGCCACATCTACAGATGTATGAACTTAAGTGATTTTGGTCATTGTCAAGAAAGTCATAGAGAAACTGATAGATATCACCTCTTAAATAAAACCCTTATGAACTATTTCTGTTTTCATCACTTTCTTTGCCCAAACAAATGTTCCTTCAGTTGTTGCAAGGTTTTAAAATTAACAAGAAATGGGAGAAAGCAAGGGTGGTCTAATAATTTTTTCCGTGCCTGTATTTCATGTTAGGGCTGTCATTGTCGTCAGAACCAACTCAGACGAAAAAGTGACAGTTGGCTGCCACCCCTGAAGTGTCAGCGAGCACTATACCTCAGGTGATAAAAATCAACATTTAATACTGGCCACGTTAAAACAACCCTCCTCACATAAGGTAATGATTTATCTTTGCACTTCAAGCAATCCATCTAACACTGAGAAAGTTGATCACTACCGGCCACTGAATCTCAAATTTGATGCTCACTTCTCTTCCATCGCCTTAATTTGCACTAGTGGTGATGTAGCACACACATTTGCAGAAAGTCTTGTTTGCTTACATCAGTATGATGGGAAAGGTCAACTGACCATGTGACATAACAACGTCTTGGCTGTCAGACTGATGTCGATATCAATGCCTTTAGAGTACAAGGAAGGATAACTTTTTGGTCTGACTGGCTTCTAACACCAATGACAACCCCAGCAAGAAATATATGTTGTCCCAAGGAACATCTTAGAAGTGAGGGAGTGTCCCAAAAAAAAAATGCAGATGTCTTGTACATGCCAGTAAGAAAATGGGATGCATTTTTGTCCTATTTACATGCTCACATCTACTCTCCTGTGTTGTCATAGCATACCAGCAGATGCACATTTGATTGGCTGTGCTCTTGAGATCAGTCTGAACACTCAGCCTGTTTTTTACTATTGTAGTGCTGAAGAGCTGTAGTGTGTAAATGGCAGAAAAAAAGAGATACCCTAAATGATATAAAATTTCTTCCAGACCCCCCTAGTTAGCAGTTAATCATGTGGCGCAGCACCTTGTCTATCGGGAGGTCTGCCATGCCTCTGTGAAGGCACAGTGCAGTCAGGGCATTAGCCAGGATCTGACAATAGGGCGTCCAGCGGGGTTGGGGGCCGCCGTAAATAAGCAGGCGGTCTGCCACGGGAGACATTTTATCGCCACTGTATCATTGAAAATCAAGGCCTTTTAATAGCTTTAATTGCTATTATATCACTGGAAATAATGTATTACTATTAGACCCCAAGAAATTGACTGTTTTGGGGGGCACCCAATATATCACACTTTTCCCACCAATGACTGACACTAAAAAGAGTACATAAATTTTATATTAAACTATGTAAGGTTACAATCTGTTATGCTTTGGACAACCAAGTGTGAAACAGGAGGTAGAAAAACAAATTGATCTGTAAAATACAAAATTCAATACAGATGCAAGGAAGACAATAACAATTTGGCGCAGCAGTTCAAGTGTGAATGCTGTGAATCAGGAGGTAGAAATAAATAAACTGTGAACAATAAAATACACAAAAATACATATAAAAGGAAAACAATCAAAATGCATGGTAATTTGGCACTTCAGGTGCATGTCACTCAGAGTTACACTACTTCACATTAAAATGCAACGGAACCAAATCAGAATACAGTATACATAGCTCTGAGACTGAGAACAGGCAAAATTATCACCACTGAATCTGTGACTGCCACTCACTAAAAGAGTAGTGTCACCAATCATCATACGATTTGAACAGCTAAGTCACAGTAGGTAGAAATAAACTTTGTAAAATACAAAAAACAAAACAAGAAACAATTTAAATACATGTGCTATCAGTCACATATCTATGTCGAGAAATTAACTTTTGGCGCAGTGACACAGTAGTGCATGTCAAACATCATTTCTGTCATCTGAATACATATTTGAATACACTTTGAAAACTTACATGTTAGAAAAATATTCACAGTCTAGTATACATATAATGTTACTACACTTTGAAACAGTGTACTGGTCTGTGGGCTGGGACTCGCCGTAAAAAAATGTTGATTCAAATTTTTGCCCGTCAAAAATACCCCCTATGGCTGGATTTCCCGTCCAGCTGGACGGGTGGACGGGTGTCTGGCTAGCCTGGTGAGTGCAGTGCTCCCTGCCTCTGAAAACACTTTATTCGATTGGCTGTCCTTTTCTGCAAAACATTACTGCAAATACGTTCATCGGCTTGTCGTATCGTATTCAATGATCAACGCCTGTGATTGCGGGACGATTTTTTTTCCTGCAAATATCGAAGAGTAACTATAAAATCGGAAACCTTTGCTAGCCTCAGAGCTCAGAACGCAAAAGGAGGTTTCCAAGATTATAAACATTCAGCCAACCATGCATATATAATGCGCATCAGCAAGTTTGCACAACAATTATACTTGAACGTCAGACCAATGCCAACAGTGTGCCCAGTTAGTGTTGGCTGGAGAGGAAGCATCAGTCAAAATACTACATGTAGCTACACAAAAAAAAACTATTCCATCTTTATTTACGAACCGAACGAATGCAACTGACAAAACAGTTACTTTTCTGTGCGACATCCTAAAGCCTGTCTCTTCCTTAAGCCTGGCGCACAACAGAGAAACTTGCTGAGCTGTCGATCACGAGAGGTGGTCAGCGCAGCAACTTACTCTACACTTGTTTCACCGCACATGAGCGCATTCGTCTCAGCAGATTTTCGCTCTAATATACCACGTGACCCTCAACTATCCCACGTGAGTGCTCAAAATGGCGGCTGACGAAACGCAGGAAGAAGAGTTATTACGTTGCCGTTGAAATACATCTTTTCAAAAAAAAAACTGGACTAGATCTCTGTTTTTAAACGGCCTCTCGTGCCGAAAATCTCACTAAAACTTCGCCGCACACAGGGGAATGAGCTCAGCTGCCTGCCTCTCATGTTCTATAGCTCAGCAGGTTTCTCTCATGTGTATATATCTGGTCGATAAGTCAGGCTGAGGTTCTATTATGGTGGGGAGATTTGACTACAGCATGTATGAAATGCGATAGTTACTTGGTTGAGAGTGTTTTGTTTTGGTGTAAAATTCATATATTTTCACTGCTAGTTGAGTTGTTATCCTTTGTGATTAACTTCAAAACATATATTGCATTCTGTGTTATGTGTGATAAATAGACAACTGTGATGTAAATATTTATCATATTTTTCACTTTTTCAGCAAGGAAAGCTGACTGAAGCATTGGATATTCTACTATCTTTAGAAAAACAAACAAGGACAGTAAGTTGTTTTGTGTATATTCTTTCATGGATCATATGTTTCATATATAAAGTCTACATGTCTTGTTTGTGCCCTGCACCCAGGTAGAACCTTTGTAATCTCTACGTCTTGTTTATGCCCTGCACCTAGGTAGCATCTTCGTAATGTCTATATGTCTTGTTTATGTCCTGCATGGAGGTAGTACTTATATAATTTCTACATGTCTTGTTTATGTCCTGCACCCAGATAGCACCTGTATAATGTCCACGTCTTGTTTATGTCCGGCTCCTAGGTAACATGCATAATGTCTACATGTCTTGTTTATGCCCTGCATGAAGGTAGTACCTGTATAATGTCTACATGTCTTGTTTATGTCCTGCTCCTAGGTAGCACCTTTGTAATGTCTACATGTCTTGTTTATATCCTGCACCCAGATAGCACCTGTATAATGTCCACGTCTTGTTTATGTCCTGCACTAGGTAGCACCTGTATAAGGTCTACATGCCTTGTTTATATCTTGCACCCAGATAGCACCTGTATGGTGTCCACATGTCTTGTTTATGTCCTACTCCTAGGTAGCACCTGTATAATGTCCACGTCTTGTTTATGTCCTGCACTAGGTAGCACCTGTATAAGGTCTACATGTCTTGTTTATATCTTGCACCCAGATAGCACCTGTATGGTGTCCACATGTCTTGTTTATGTCCTGCTCCTAGGTAGCACCTGTATAATGTCTACATGTCTTGTTTATATCCTGTACCAAGATAGCACCTGTATAATGTCTACATGTCTTGTTTATGTCCTGCTCCTAGGTAACACCTGTATAAGATCTACATTTCTTGTTTATATCCTGCACCAAGATAGCACCTGCATAATGTCTACATGTCTTGTGTATGTCCTGCACCTAGGTAGCACCTGTATAAGGTCTACATGTCTTGTTTATATCCTGCACCAAGATAGCACCTGCATAATGTCTACATGTCTTGTGTATGTCCTGCACCTAGGTAGCACCTGTATAAGGTCTACATGTCTTGTTTATATCCTGCACCAAGATAGCACCTGCATAATGTCTACATGTCTTGTGTATGTCCTGCACCTAGGTAGCAGTGGTATAAGGTCTACATGTCTTGTTTATATCCTGCACACAGATAGCACCTGCATAATGTCCACATGTTTTGTTTATGTCCTGCGGCTTTTCAAATAGTCTGTGTTTACATTTCTTGTTTTTGTCTTGCAACCAGGGAGCTGACACACATTCCACTAGCCGGATCCTGGTTGCCATTGTCAAACTCTGTTTTGATACTCAAAACTGGGATGCTCTCAATGAGAATATTGTCGTTCTAACCAAGAAAAGAGGACAAATAAAGCAGGTAAAAATCTGAGTTATTGAGTTAAATAGAACGTTCAGTGGGAGTTGGGTAAGAAGGAAAAAAAACAATAGTTAAGTTTGGATGATTTATAGATTATTGTCCTACCCTTGTATTTCTGATCAACATTAGAAGTTTTCACCAATGTTGGGAGTTTGCGAATGCTTTAGTATCATGTTTACTTGTGCTGCATTTCTGTTTGCAGTCTGTGACCAAGATGATTCAGGAAGCTTGTAGCTATGTGGATAAAACTCCTAACTTGGAAGTCAGGTTGAAACTCATCGACACTCTCAGAACTGTCACAGCTGGGAAGGTATGTATATACATGCATTTGCTTGCATTTATGTTTTGCCGCTACATTTTATGGGTTTATTTTATCAGTGTTAGTTACATGAATATGCATGCATATTTCAACATTTAGTTTTGGTTTTCATGAGTTTATGTTACATGCTACATCTACCACCACTGTCTTTTAAGTTTACCAGTTTTAAATGTTAGGGAAAATTAATAATATTTGACTTGTTTGCATGATGATTTTGGTTGAATATTTTTTAAAATCTACTTAAAGTTGATAACATATGTTGTAGATTTATGTAGAAATAGAGAGAGCCAGACTAACTCGTACCTTGGCCAAGATCAAAGAGGATGGAGGGGACATAACTGAAGCAGCTAATGTGTTACAGGAGTTACAGGTAGGTGGCCTCTAAAGCTGCGGTTCAGGTTACTCTCTGTTGGCACTGATGTCGGTTTTATTTCAACTTGATGCCTGGCACAGTGATCTAAGACAGTTCTTGCCACAAATCTAACTTTTGCTGGCCAAGGTGCAGCTACACCTTGTAGTGTATTTCTACATTCCTGTAGAGGTGAATCAATGTCTTGCTTAGTTCTGGACATTCCCAGTGGTATTGATTTTTTTCATTTTTGCTTAACACAGGTGGAAACTTTTGGTTCCATGGAGAAGAGGGAGAAAGTGGAGTTCATTTTAGAACAGATGAGACTTTGTTTGGCCAAGAAGGATTACATTCGCACACAAATTATCAGCAAGAAAATCAACACCAAATTCTTTGATGACGATGAAGCGATGGTATGGCAAGATAAATACAGAATATTCACTTAGGTTACAAAGTTGCAAATAAAGCAGTGCAAATGTTGAAGTTTTATATTTTGTTTTCATTTCCTGTCATCTTTTTTTCATCAGCTGCAAATTTCTTATTTTCTTTCTAGTTTTGATTAATTTAGAGATGTTTTATATACATTGGTTTACCAATATTTTATCACATGAAGAGGCAGCTGAGCAAAGAATTCTTATGTGAAATAGTTAGCTCTAATTATCTAAGGTAGTGAGTGTATCATCCATTGTCCTTGTAACAATTGTAAAACTCTTGAAAGTGAAGAATTTTACTAAAGCATTATTGAAAGAAGCATTATTGAGGGTCTTCTGCGTGATATCTCAAGTCTTTCTTGCTTTGAGTGTGCGTTTGAAGTTATTCTAAATGTAATAATAATTACAGTCTATGTGTTTGTTATGTAGGACCTAAAGTTGAAATATTACAAGTTGATGATAGATCTGGATGAGCATGAAGGATCCTACTTGGCCATCTGTCGGCACTATCTGGCCATCTACAACACCAAACAGATCAAAGAGGACACGGACAAGATGAAGGAGGTTCATTTGTTACTAGCTATGGATAAGTTTTCTGTCAGAATTGCCATTTACATGTAGCTGAGTAGTTTATAGATGACTTGTAGTGCTGCATGTCTAGTCCAACTTTTTATCGTTGTAAAATGGGAGGGTATACTTATTTGACCTAAAAATTTGCTCAAAAAGTGATTTTTTTTTATGGGCAAGAAAGTTAAGAAAAAAACATTACTTTTGTTGTGAAATACATTTTTCCAGTAGGTTATCATCCTGTCTTCCATACAAATTTCACAAGCCTAGAAGGATCAATAGATCTAGAATGAGGCAAAATGAGTAATTTTATAGTCATGGGATTATAGGTCACATACTGTATATTCTCTTCAGTTTTTCTCTTTTCGGTATTGAATCTTCCATTCACAGAGGATTGTCAGTTAGTAAAGTGGTTTTTGCTGTTACAGGCCCTTCGCTGTGTCATTGTATACCTGACCCTGGCCCCTTATGACAATGAACAGTCAGATCTGATCCACAGAGTTAAGGATGAGAAGAACACAGAGGAATTGCCCAAGTACAGGTACTGTTTTATTGTGATGTAACTGCTCAACAGAGTGTTCATCTTTTGTGACAGCATGTGTTTGAACACTTGAATAGTGGTGTAGGGTAACATTAACATGAATAAAGTAGGCTGTAATTACCTTTTGCATCCTTCATTTTGAATGTCTTACAAGATTTGTAGACACCAATCAAATTATAGGTGTTGTAGTACATGTATAAGAAGTTTGGTTTCCTGATGTTGAGGTACTTCTTACATCACCACTGCATCAGTTTTTGGGAGAAAGGAATCCCTAACTGGTAATCTCCCCATTCTTTGCTGTGTGGTGTGATGTAACTGGGCCAAGCCATCTATTCTGGAGGACAAAAGGCTATAATTCATATGGTGCTTTAACACAAATATCACATTGGAGAAAATATGTCCAACACTAATTTTATAATTCCCAATTTCAAATGGCCCATCTAGGATTTAGAATCAGTGGACATTTTTTTCTAATTGTCTGTGTGTTTAGTTCATTGTGTAGGATTTTAATTAAGTTTCTTTTCATGGTTTTGCTTCCCAGGGAGTTACTGAAACTCTTCACAACAGCAGAGATCATTCAGTGGAAGCACTTGTGCCAGCAGTATGAGACAGAGCTGAAGAATGGCTCCCCTGGCAACCCACCCACACATGTATTTAACACTAAGACAGAGGGTGGTGCTAAACGCTGGCAGGATCTGAAGACCAGGGTAGTGGAACATGTGAGTAAATGTTAGTCTTCCCTCTGGCTTTGTACATCAGCGTTGTAGTATTACTCATCTATCATCTTCTGCTCTAGCACATTGTAGTCCTCATGACTGTCCGTCAGTCCAAAAATCTGTAACATGTTAAAATATGTAAATTTTGAACTGCTTCATAACAACAACAGATTGACGTCCCAGTGCAGACTGATGTTGTCGCTTTAAGGCATGGTTGGGCTTGTCTGTATTTTAATATGGCAGTATCGATTAAACTACCGACAGAATGTGGTTATTTTTTTTCAATACTTGATACCCAAACCCAAACTTGAGAGCATAATTCAGACAATTTAACTGATCATGTTTAATTAGTTTTCTGTATTCAATGTACCACTTCCAAAATTAGTAGAATGATCCTTCCTTGGCATATTAAGCGACGTCACTTTGGTATCCTAACGTTGGATCTCGAAACTTGCATATTGATTTAACTTTTCTCAGGTAGCAAGATTGTTGAAAACAATGTGGGAGCGGATTGTGACCAAGCAGTTCATGTGCTTGCCTTTCAAGGTGCTGGTTTAAAACTGTCCTGGGACATGATATTGTAGATTCCCCTGCTTTCCCTGTTATTGGTGACAATAAGCGTCCAACGGTTCTCGTAGTTCAGTGTTTCACACGTCATTCACCAACATGGTTTGCATATTTGTACATCACTTCAGAAAGTTTGTTTCTAAATTGCCAAAGGGTGATGGTTCACCCAGTCACTCCAGTTTCCTCTATCCATAACACGTAGTTCAAAATTCTTGAGTATGGCTTTGAAAAAACACAAGAAAATAAATAACTAAATTTTGCAAAAGAATGTTGTTGGACAAAATTCCGCAAAGGTTTGCCAGTTTTGGCAAGTGACATGGCTGGATATGGAGAGTGGTTGTACGGTCTCTTGTACATCTGAACAATCAGGGACTACGAGGTATGTGTATTCTCGAAACTATTTGATAATTGTGTTCTGATGGTATGCAGGACATGTGGCACTGGTACAGGAAATACACATACTTGTTTTGTATAAAGTAAAATGTTAAATTTCAGAATATTCGAGTGATGGCAAAGTATTACACACGGATAAGGATGAAGAAGATGTCTGATTTACTGGATTTACCTGAAAGTGTAAGTAAATAATGTTCGAGTATCAGTTCTGGTCTTCAGAACCCGTTCAGTCTTATTGCCAGTTAAGAAACCTGAATTCCCTTAGCCAGTCCTTGACATTCTTTCTGCAAGATTTTCTAAATGCAACTTTTGTTTTTATTTTATAGGATACAGAAGAGTTCTTATCCAATCTTGTAGTGAATAAGACAGTTACAGCCAAAATTGATCGCTTGGACGGAATTATTAACTTCAGCCAGCGTAAAGATCCTAATGACATACTGAATGATTGGGCATGTAACAGCAATGACCTCATGCAGCTGGTCAACAAAACCAACCATCTCATCACGAAGGAAGAAATGGTCCACAAACTTTATTAACATCTATTTTCTCTGTGCTTGGCCAGTTCTATGGCATCTACTTGTGTGTTTTGTCATTGTCATTAAACTTGACATCAAATTCCCTGTATTGTTTTGTTCTCGGTGATAATCACGATGACCAACCAGAATATTAGAAAGAGAGCGTAAAGATGTTCAGCTCAGGAAAGCAATGAATAAGCCAAACTTTAACATCAGTAGATGTTTCTGACCAAAACTGTGAATTTTTTTAAGGCTTTCAATGGTATTTCCATCACTTCAGCTCGAGTCATTTTGAAGCAGGCTAGCCCAGTGTTTAGATATTTATCATGAAGGGGCCTGCAAAAGCTATTAAGGTTAAAATGCTGCATGGCTCTGAACCAATGAATTACACTGCTAGTTGGAATCCACCTCTTGATGCTTTGCACAAAGCTTTGTCAGGAGGTTGGTCGGAAAGAATATTTGGCAATGGGGAATTGTTTAACCCTGCACTCCAGTTTATAAAGTAAATATAGTGATGCCTCACTGGAAGATGAAATGAGTGACTATATCATTATGTTGTGGTTAAGGAGAACGTTACACAACAAAGGAATTTATATACCACATGCGCTGAATATACTGACTCCAAACAAAACAAATTATACTGAGAGTGGAAATTTATTGTTGTTTGATTAAAATTGCCATAATGTTATAAGGATGGCCTAAACTGAATAATTATTCTGCATTCCACAATTCTATCTTATAGAAAAAGAACACTACATTGATTCCTTAGGTATGTTTTAACTTCACACTAGACATTATTTACTGTTAAGAGGCTTGATACATTTGTATCAATAACATTAATTTCCTCCAATTCTTAAAACCAAACCATACTGATACACACTGTGTATAAAAAAAGTTTCTTAAAAAATGTTGAATCTATTGCGCAATGCTACATATACAATTCATAGAAGATGTAGGTATCACACTGGTAAACAGTTGAAGTGTTTTGTGCACATATTTCACTGACAAAAATTACCCAGGAGATACATCCTACACAAAAACAACACTACATACATGTGCACTTAATACACTGAAATTCAGCACGACACACACACATGTATACCCCTAATATTAAAATCGAGCACATTATTCTTCAAGCTTTCATTTTTTATCAATCAAAAAAATTATGCATCAAAAACCTTCTCTGTCTTCATAAATTGTACCTAATCTTGCTGGCAACCACCTTTACAATGAATAGTAAACAAAAGCTTTTGTAAAATGAAACCATTTGACATTGTTAAGAATCCTGAAGAGTGGACACATATTTAGCATGGGTGCTGATACCACTGTATGTTGTCAACAGTGATGTCACTTACGAATATGCCTCTAAAAGCCTATATAAAAATGGGTGGCTACAACATACCTTAGATATTCCTTGAGCATAAGTAGTGACCTTGGTATCTGAAAATTCCAACTCGACTGGTTTTGTATAAAAGGAAAGAGAAACAATGACCAGAAGATAGCCTGGATTTACACTGACAAAGTACATGTACAATAATCACTGAGCTGGATGCAAGCATCTGATCATGAGCAGGAAATTCTAACACCTCGTCAGGGAAACCACTTTCTGTTTTGAGTTTACAGTTATAGATGTGTACAAGTATTATTGGAATCTTCCAACCAATGGTTGAGTAACTGCATATATTCATATCAAAACACAATCCTTCTGGCACTCTTTATCACATTACCTTACATCAATCAATAAATATGTTAGAGGATTCATGAAACATAACTGTGTCCTAGCCATAATAGTTTTTAAACATCATCCAATCTTTCACTGACATAATTTATTAAGTGTCTATGTTTGACTGGTCAGTCAAGCCTTTATACCTTAAAAGACATTTTAACCCCCAAGAATAAGACAGAAAGCTTATTGATACTCATACATGTGAACATGGTATAAACTAAATTGGCACAAATAATATTGGGTTTCATGAATCTTTTAAAGAGTGTTATCACAGCAGTTAAGTTGTAACTCAGTCCATTCAGTTGGTTTTTTTTGTGGTCTGTGGCTTGGAACACAATTTGGTTGCAAGATTGATCTCCCCTATCTGTACACTGACTGCAGCAACATTTCGAAGTCCCTGTTAACATAAATGTACACAATACTGATACAAAGCATTATTCAGATATCTCTGAAGGTGTGCAGTACAAAGACAGCGTAAGGCCATCTAGAGATTTATTTGACCAATTGATGCGTAACACCACACTCAAGAATTTTTCTCTTATGTGAATTAACGACTGCTTTCAATAAACTAAGTACACATATTTCTCTGTCTAAATGTATGCTATCTGCATGCTATTTATAAAGGACAATCAAAATATGGAGTTTAGTGAAAGCTGGTCTCAGATCCATCAAAAGAGCATAGGTAGGTTGACACCAAACTGTTGTGATTTATACTCAACAAATCATTCTGGTCCACAGTTCCATAATCCTTAACTTATCAAGGAGTGCTGGGAATTGTTTTACAATCAGTGTTAGGAAAATAGCAACCACTACTGAAGGAGCTGCATTGCAACAGAAATTGAGAACAGTATCACCAGAAGCATTTCAGGAACATGGGGCCTGTAATAAATTGGTTGTCTGTCTTCACCTGACCTCACTGACGCAAACTTTGCTGCAGGTCTCAAACAGTTATAAGTCAGAAGTGGATACCCCACTGGAAAATGCTTTAATGAGATTTATAGTTGCCCACTGACTCACCTGGACAACCCTCTTCCTGAGCTCATCCAGGTCCTGCACAGACAACAGGTAACTGTTGACCACACCACGCTCCTGTAATACAAGCACAAGTCCCATTAATACCGCTAACTAACCCAGCAACACCAACAAGATACGTTTCACACATGAGGGGGGCTCGGTCCCAGCTGTGCACTGATACCATCCGTATCTCTACTATGTCAGAATTTCTACTGCTGTTTCTGGCAAAGTCTAAGGGCCTGTTTGTTTATTTATTTCATTGGGGATTATACCGCTTTGAAAGACATGAGAAGCTGTGAAGGTATGGAGAGTTCTGTTAGGTAAATGACAACCAGCATCAGAACTGCAATCTGATTCAGAAAACTACTTACGATGGCTAGGTTCTCTACCATCAAGAATAATTCAG